>NW_028243037.1:0-172238 GCF_964263255.1 Lissotriton vulgaris
TAGTGCTGCTTACTCTGCCCTTTGCGAAGTAGGCGTTGCCGGCAGCACTAGGCCCACTCCGTGGGCGTAGCAGAGTTGGCCACCACCCACCTCCCTCCCGCCTTCCCCTACTACTTTATTTTTGTCACCAGAGCCATAATAAAGTAAATAAAACACACTTACCTTGTCCGCAGGCCCGGGGCTCCCTCTTCTAATCGCGCGCCGCCATCTTGGATCTCAATGCGCATGAGCGGCCGCCCGCGCATGCGCATTTCTCGTGAGAAATGTGCATGCTCGGCCACCCGCGCATGCGCATTGAGATCCGAGACGGCGGCGAGCGATTAGAAGAGGGAGCCCCGGACTCGCGGACAAGATAAGTGTGTTTTATTTACTTTATTATGGCTCTGTAACAAAAATAAAGTAGTAGGGGAGGGCGGGAGGGAGGCACGTAGTGGGGCTACGCGGAATGCGGAGGTGGGCGTAGTTTCTCACCCACTTCGCGTAGCTCCACGAAGCCCCACTACGCCTGCTACGCCCAGGCTTAACCATAACACAAATCACACAAGAAGTGCATCTGGACAAACACACACTACCACATCAAACCTACCACAGATGCACATCAAACACCAATCAACAAACACCACAAGGCATCAGGGGATGCACATCAGGCAATGCCCAGGCCACATACACACAGCACTGTATGCCCACCAAGCAGAGTGTGCATAACAAGCACAACAGCCACACACACACATGATTAACACAACCACATCACACACATCACAAATCAGCATTGCACAAATACTACAGCACACCCAGGAACTGAACCAATACCACAGCCAACACCAACACATCCAGCACAACAAATACACATGCACCACTCTGGGACACAAGAGCCAATCCATCTCCACCAGAGCACTGGGCAGCACACACAGCTGAAGTGCACATGACTACTACAGACTGACTAATAGCACAAGGACAGCACACATACACCATTGTGTCAATGTCCAGAGTGGAACAACACTTATGGCCCAAGAACTGCACCACAAAGCACAAGCTCACAAATGAATTGATGGGGAGGCACACACACATGGAAACCAAGGCTACAGCTGACATCAAAGTGAAATACCCTGCATGTCAGTAGCAGACATGTAATGGGTGTACCACACACAAAGAGAGGGAGGGAAGACACACAATGCACAAGTGGCACACATGGAGGATGGCGTAACACCTCACACACCATGCCATACAGGAGGAGAAAAACCACCATGTGCCTGCAATGCATCACAAACACAAACACAATGCCAGTGTGTAGCAGCAGGGCCACACAGTCTACACAAACAAACGCAAGACACATTGAGGATCAATCAAACACAACACTGATGTGCAACTCACACACTTTGCACACTTCAAACTTACAAAAACAACTAGGAGGAGTCACACACAACTGCATGGACACACCAACACACAGCACGGTGCACTACAAACAGCTCACACAAGTGCATACAATCTTCTACATAGGGCAAGACAAAACAAACAACAGGCATACAACTCCTGGGTGACATGTGTGTGTCTCTCACAATACAGGGGCACACATACATCCACTACAAACTTACACCCTTCACACTGCACACCTCTGCTACACCCAAGACCACGCATCTCATGTAGGCCATGGTAATAGGACTAAGGGCCAACACAAGATGACCATGCACATACACGGCTGGGCACACATAAAGGAATCCGCACACATACATCATGACATATCCCAACCTGCTTCAAAACATTTGCACAGCATCACACCCTGTGCTGGCAGTGTCCCACAACCTGATATGTGAACAGTGTATCAAACAAAAGCAAATCACTAAGAAGATAACTGCATGGCAGGTAAAATAGCCGTCACAGATTACACCATTATCAGGGTCAGAATAGACTGAAGACCCTGTCACCCCTGTCTAAAAATCTGATGCATGCAAAGAGCCTTGCAATGTTGAAGTGATACATAGAGCATGGGGCACAGCCAATCAAATGCAAACAGAAAAATAACTTTAATCAGCAAGGACACTGACAAAACACACAACAGAAGTAACTGTATTTATTCACATATTGCACAGATGTAGCAGTAGAACAATAGTAGACAACAGCAAGGCACAACATGCAATATACTATGCACAGGGGAACACAAACAGGAAGGCCAGTCTCCATAGCACAGGGGAGAGCCCAACACAGCAGAGCAACAGGGCCAGTGTCCATGGCAGGTGAGCCAGCAAGTACATGAGAGGGTGCACAGTGGAGAGTACAGCACAGCAGAGCAACATAGCCAGTGTCCATGGCAGGTGAGAGGCCAACACAGCAGAGCAACAGGGCCAGAGTCCATGGCAGGTGAGAGACCAATACAGCGGAGCAACAGGGCCAGTGTCCATGGCAGGTGAGCCAGCAAGTACATGAGAGGCAGCACAGGGGAGAGTACAGCACAGCAGAGCAAAAGGGCGAGTGTCCATGGCAGGTGAGCCAGCAAGTACATGAGAGGCTGCACAGGGGAGAGTACAGCACAGCAGAGCAACAGGGCCAGTGTCCATGGCTGGGGAGAGGTAAACACAGCAGAGCAACAGGGCCAGTGTCCATGGCAGGTGAGAGTACAGCACAGCAGAGCAACAGGGCCAGTGTCCATGGCAGGTGAGAGGCCAACACAGCAGAACAACAGGGCCAGTGTCCATGGCAGGTGAGAGTACAGCACAGCAGAGAAACAGGGCCAGTGTCCATGGCAGGTGAGAGGCCAACACAGCAGAGCAACAGGGCCAGCAGCACACCTATTTACAAAACAATGTTCAGGACTAGCACACCTGTATGAGGCACAGACCTATGAGGGGGATGTCAACTCACTCCTGGCTGTCTTGCGGACGTGTACCTGGCTGTGTGTTGTGGACAGCAGGCCCACTTGACTGTGTTGACAGAGCCGCATGTGATGTGGTGCTAACAGTGTCTTTGTAAGCTGGAGGGCTGTGTGGACCAGGAGGCATAGTGGCACGTGGAGGTGGAGTCATGCAGCTCTCTGACACAGTGTGGGTGGGAGAGGTTGGAGGGGTGCCCTTCCACTTTTTGGGAATATGAAATGGCTTCCCTGTCTTGGGGTTGATGGGAAGTGGGAATGACACAACTGGCACACACCCCAACTGTCCCACATCAGGTGCAGATACTGGCACCACCTCTGGAGATATGCTGGATCCCGCGGAACGCTTGGTCTGGCTATGTCTCTGGACCACCTTCACCTCTTTGCCAGGTGTACCCCCTACAGTGCCCTCCTTCAACTTCTTGCCAGGGCTGGTCACTACAGTGCCCTCTTTTGTCTTCTTGCCAGGGCTGGTCACTACAGTGTCCTCCTTCGCCTTCTTGCCAGGTGTACCCCCTACAGTGCCCTCCTTTGCCTTCTTGCCAGGTGTACCCCCTACAGTGCACTCCTTTGATTTCTTGCCAGGGGTAGTCTCTACAGTGCCCTCCTCCACCTGCAGGAATGGTCGTGGAATTGGGGTAGATGTGGTGGGTGGGTGGATATGTCCCTGTGCTCTTCCCAGGTGTACCCCAATATGCAACACCTCCTCAGTAGGCACAGACACTGCATGGGTAGGTTTGTGTGATGTTTTAGTGACTGGAGAGTCTATTGCTGGTGATCGATCTGCGGCATGTGAGCCTGATGTCTGCCTGATTGCTCTTCTGGCCTTGCTCTTCCCTGACTGGCTCTTGTCTGATCATTCTGGGGTGGACATGCTCTTCAGTGGGGATGGTGTCTGTGGGCGGGAGTGTTTGGCTTGTATCTGTTGCGTGCTCCTTGTGCTGTACCTTTTCGTTGACGCAGGCGAACCGTGGTCACTGTTATCTGATGTAGCCACTGACTGGGGGTGGACAAAGGCACATGAGCTGCAATGGGAGCATGTGCCTGTTGAAGGGCAGACGTCACTGTGGATGAAAACGCCTGGGATGTACGGTGTAGCCCACCCACGTCAGAGTGTATGCCCTCCATGTATGCAATCACCTGGCCTAATTTCTTGTCATGGTCACTGAAGGCATTGAGCAGAGCAGTCTGGCCCACACAAAGCTAGTGCAGGAGCTATACACACTCTGCACTTTTTCGTGAAGAGGCAGGATGCTGCATTGCCGTGCACTAAAATTTAGAGTAACGACCAACGAGCACACTCATTCTCGCAACATTAGCATAAATGTTAGACCTCGAACACTGATTTTCTACCCCCGTTGCATGTGGTAATATGTTGAATACTGTTTGACTTTACATGAACAAATGTTTAAAATATTTGCTTTTTGAAACTGTACTTTATCATTAACATTTTAGGATTGCACAGGGCCCCCAAAGAAGGGCACAGCCCGAAATGCATTGGGCCAATGAGTTGAATATGTGTATACAATGAGAAGAATCATGAAAATGCACAAGTAAAGAAAAACATTGAAACTAATTTACACGTTTTTTGAACCTTTATTTGAACTTACTTGAACTTTTTGGATTTCGAGTGCTCTGGGGAGACACTTTTCTTGACAGAACAGTGCATCAGAGATTTATACTTCACCCAAGTACAGAGGGTTCAACCTCACGGGCACCACCGACCTTTACAGAATTTATCAATCACACTAAGATCACTTCAGGAGTGCGAATCCCGACCTCCATTTTTGGATTCATCAAGTGGAGCCTAACCCATCTGGCAATGCAAAAGAACAGCAGGGAGGATCAGCTCAGTAAGGCAAGGGTGGACCAATGCCTCATACAAGCACACATCACAGTAGCCACTCTCATCACACAGCACAGCATAGCAACACACGCACTTCACATGGGTCACTGCTGCCACAGGCCCTCCCTGTACACATGCATCCACTCCCAGCTAAAATCACCCTCCCCAGATACTCACCACCCCTGCCTTGCTGCTGATGCTCCTTCAGACGTGCATCCAGGTCTGGATAAGTCACTGCCAGTATGTGGCCCATCAGTGGAGTCATGCTGCGCCGTGCCAAACGCCCTGTGCGTGGTAGCATCCCCAAGGTCATCTCTGCCACTTGCTTTGCCAGCCGGCTGATGTCATCCCACCTCTTCTGAAAGTGGGTGCGTCATCTGTTCGAAACCCCAGGGCTCGCACCTTTTCTGCAATGGCCCTCCACAGGGCCTTACGCTGGTGTACCTTGAGCTGCAGGTATGAGAGAAAAGAAGGGTAAACGAACAGTTACACAATGTCAGATAACAACATCTATCGGTACAGGGGCAAGACACAGACTCATGACTCATTGTAACCTCCCTCCCTCCAAAACTGGGTGACCCCTCACAAGGGCACTCTGCATGGCCCAAACATTTGTGATTGCATGCACACATTGGGGCGTATAGGCTCCATGATAAACTCACATATGCAGGATGCCTCAACACAATATGCATCGACAGAAGTGTTTAAGTCTGAAATTATACAGGACACAGATGGGGCATATCTACTATTCAGTGTGAAGGAACAGGAGCATGTGAGTCTGGTGGTGTTGTATCGTTTGGGTGGGCAGCCACTGAACCTATTCTGTGGGGCACACTGACTCAGACTACAGGGGCACACTGAAATATTCACACAAGCAATTACTGTCCTTGCACTTACATGGCTAACATCCGTTGGCTCTGTATGGCTGGCAATGTAACAAACCCCACTCACACATTAAAGTACAGGCATAGAAAACAGCGACATTGGGACACACACACAACCTCGCACCGGAGACAGCTTGTCTGTCGGTGTCGTCCACAACCCCACACCCTTAGGCATATACTGCAGCTGCACAACTATACATCTGACCCTCCCTGCCCTACAGCTACCTTCATGGAGACTTACCACTACATTGGGACCACCAAACAGCCTTGGGTACTGTGCCAGCACCTCGTCCACAAGGACCTCCAGCTCCTCATTTGTGAATGGACTAGCATGGATCTTCTCTGTCCTTGCCATCCCTGTGGACATGGAACACCTGTGGTGGAAGTGAGTGGCGAGGGGTCCCAGGCAGCATGCTCTTCAGGCAGCAGCAGGAGAGGGCCCCAGGCAGCAGGCTCTTTAGGCACCAGCAGGAGAGGGTCCCAGGCAGCAGGGTCTTCAGGCAGCAGCAGGAGAGGGTCCCAGGCAGCAGGCTCTGTGAGCAGTGGAAATGTGAGGCTCACGCCCACAGATTTATAGCCCCCTGGGGTCGTTTGGAAGCTGAAAAGCTGATAAAATTGGATTGTCCAGGTCTGCTTCTTTCAAAAGCATCCAATGACCGCCTCCGCGGTGGTGGAGCACACCTTCCGCGATTTTCAAATCTGCATCATGCCACAGCGATCATCCCTGCCATTGCCTGTAGGCAATGCTCCATGGCGGTGATGCACCGCAGGAGCCAGGGGTACTCTACCGCGATGGTGCATCATTCAAAAGTATCCAATGACCGCCACCGCGGTGGCGGAGCATGCCCACCACCACCTACACATGTCCGTATGCCAATGGCTACTGCACTTGTGAAGGGGGTGGTGCTGGTGTCACACCGCCGGGGCCAGGCGGTAGCTACCGCGATTCATGCGGCGGAGCATGCCCACCGCCATCTACAAATGTCCATATGCCAATGGCTACCGCACTTGTGAAGGGGGTGGTGCTGGTGTCACACCGCCGGGGCCAGGAGGTAGCTACCGCCATTTTCGTAACATTCAATGTCCATCGTGAACCCTGTATCAGCACCCAGCAGCAACATGGTGAAGGGCACATCCTTGTACACACAATGCCATTCTTCCATGTCATCCACAGGTGGAGCACGTTCTGTGTGACACACTTTGGTCTGTGGTCCCTGCCATGTTAGTTATGCATTTGATGGTTGATGATGCTTGACAGTCTTGAGCTGGTGTCAATGATGTTGAAGAAATCAATGTGTTCTGGATGAGTGCTGACCTTGACAAGGCTTGTGTCATTGTATGGTATCATACCAGACTGGTGCTTTCATATCAGCTCATGCACACAACCGAAAGTTTTCCTGCTATAGTGATGAATGTCTGGATGGATGTGTGCAGACTTTACATGATGCATTGAGGTGTGACTGGTACAGCAGATGGGCATGATACAGTCATGGTAGTTTCAGACACATTTGCGGATGTCACAGCACCTGGCAGACCAACACTCAAGATCCTGTGTGATCTTTTGGAGCCCCACCTGCAGCCTTGCCGTCACTATCCAACTGCATTCACACCCACATACAAGGTGATGGCAACCCTCCACCTTTTTGCAACTGGTTCCTTCCAGGAGACCGTGGCTAGCCCTGGAGGGATGTCGCAGCCCATGTTCAGCCAGGTGCTGAGGGATGTTCTTGCAGCCATGATGCTCTATAGGAATCGCCAGATTCATTTTCCTAGGGGAGCAGAATTGGCCGGTGTGAAGGGTGACTTCTATCCCCTTGGGCGCATCCCACATGTTGTTGGTGCCATCGATTGTACCCATGTAGGTCTGGTGCCACCACAGGCAACAGAGCGCATTTATAGAAACCGTAAACATTATCATTCTATCAATGTGCAGGTGGTGTGCCTTGTAGACATGACCATTTCCCATATGTGTGCAAGATTTCCTGGCTCTGCACATGATTTGTGCATCATGAGGAACAGCATGGTGCCCCGGATGATGGAAAATCTGCATCCCGAGTGTGCTTGGATGGTCGGTGAGTATGCCTACTTATATTGCGTGCTGTGTGTTACCTGCTGCACTCTGGCTGTGCAATATTGCAATGGGTGTTTGTCACTCACAGGTGACTCTGCATATCCCAGTAGGCCATGGCTGTTGAGCCCGCTAAGGAATCCCAGGACCCCAGCTGACATCCGGTACAATGAGGCCCATGGCAGGACCCGACGTGTAATTGAGCGGACTTTTGGCGTGCTGAAGTCAAGATTCCGCTGCCTTGACAGGACAGGAGGTGCACTGGCATACTCGCCTGGGAAGGTATGCAAGATCATTGTGGCATGCTGTATGCTGCACAACCTGGTCATCCACAAGGGGATCCCCCTGCTCCTGGACAATGGTGAGGAACCAAGGCCACCACCTGCTCAAGGACCTGAGTCCAGTGAAGAGGACAGTGGAGAGGAGGAAGGAGTTGACCTGCGGCAACGGCTCATCGACCGCTACTTCACTTGAAGGTGGGTGACGACGTACGACATGTACATTGTCTGGTGTGGTTGCTGTTGTTGTGAATTGCTATGCGCAGATGTAACAGACAGGCACACGCACAGTCACCTGTGTGTGGTTAATGTGACATTGACGTTCCATATGGGGACGTATGCTGGCCTCTATTTGTTTACACCTGCAGCCCATTGTCTTGTATGCCAGTAGTGTCTTGTGTATGTTTTGTGTAGTGTTCTGTCTGTGATGCCACAATGACACCAGTGACTGTGGTTCTGTTGTGTCTCCCTAGGTTGTTCAGAATAATCCTGCCCTACATACAGTTCATCATTTAGGACACATCATGGACATTGTCAGTGCTGAAAATGTTGTACTAAAAAAGATACTGCACAAAATCTGGTGCGTCAGGTATTTTATTAGTGAACGTGGACATGTGATTTGTGCGCGAATATTTACATGAAGGTGGGGAATGAGCAGTGATTTGACAGTCATGGTCGATGAGATGCAAGAGTAGACATCACATGGATGTGGTGACCCAGTCCAACTGACAAGTGCCATTGCCAAGGAAATGTGGGGAAAGACAGTCCAAAGAGTCAATGCAGTGGGGAAGAGGGTTGCCACCAGGGCTGGCTCCGTGACTGGCGTGTGGCAGGTGCTTTGCCTCCGGAGACTCCCAGGCAATTCTTTGGATGCCCCCTTGATCTTTTTGGCGGTGGGGCGTCTGCTGAGTGGCCAGCGGCGTCAGCGGACTCGTCCCTCTTTGTTGGCGCAGGGGAGGATGGTGCACTGTCACCCTGCGGCACAACAGGAGGGGGCTGTGGTGTTGTTTGGGACACAGGCCTGTCCCTCTGCAACGCCGCTTCCTGGCCCATGAGGTCCACCATCTGTCCAAGGAGGTTGTTGATGGACCTCATCAGCAGGATGAGCTCCCTTAATAGTTCATCAGACCGGCCACTTTGTCCCTAGAACTCTTGGTATGCCTCCAAAACTCTGGTGAAGTGATCCAGGGATGGTGTCCACTCCTCCCGTGGTCTGGTGGTGACCCTGGCCCTCCCACCTGCCCTGCTGCCACGTACCTGTTGCCTTGCCACTCTGGGTCCACAAACACTCTCCCTGCCCTCCACAGTTGCTGGTGTGGCCTGGTCAACCCCTGGGACAGGGGGAGTGCTGCAGGTGGTACTGGTGGTACTGGTGGTGGTGGCGGTGGTAGTGGAGGCAGAGGCCGAGACTGCAGGGGTCTGCTGTGCTGTTGTTGGTGCAGCAGACGTGGTGGTGGGGAGGATGGGGTCCTGGGACCTCTGGGTCTGTGGCACACCAGATGGGCCGGACTGGAGCTCAACGTCCAAACTGTCCTGGGAGTCAACATCTGAGAGTCCATGTAGTGGGGGTGGAGACTGGCTCTGCTGGTCGATGTTCTGGTCCAAAGCAGTGAGTTCTTCATCACCTGTGGATTAGTTCGGGAATGGTCAGTGTTGTGCACTGTGCAAGTATTGTATCATCTGCGTTACATTGACTGTCTGTACACTACACAATTATGAAGTCTCCACTAGTATTATTGATGGCAACACTGTGTGTAATTTCATAGTGCAGAGGAACATCATTTACTCATACATGTCAGGTATCGATGCATTGCATGAAATTGTTGATTAGTTCGGGAATGGTCAGTGTTGTGCACTGTGCAAGTATTGTATCATCTGCGTTGCATTGACTGCCTGTACACTACACAATTATGAAGTCTCCACTAGTATTATTGATGGCAACACTGTGTGTAATTTCATAGTGCAGAGGAACATCATTTACTCATACATGTCAGGTATCGATGCATTGCATTAAATTGTTGATTTGTGTAGGGATGCAGGTCTCACACACACACACATCAGGAAGAGATAAGATGGATACCTACCTGTTAGCTGAGGGAGAACAGTGCGATGGCTGACACATTCTCCTGGGTGGGGAAGGCCTCCATGCTACTGGAGTGTGGGATAGGGGGAATGCTGGGAATAGTGATACAGGCCTCCCACCCCAAACAGTCCTCCAATACAAGATGGCTACCTACCTGTAAGTCTGTTTGTTGAACAGTGCAATGGCTGACACATGCTCCTGGGTGGGGGAGGCCTCCATGCTGCTGGAGTGTGGGACAGGGGGCATGCTGGGAGTAGTGATACAGGCCTCTCACCCCCAAAGAGTCCTCCAATACAAGATGGCTACCTACCTGTAAGTCTGTTTGTTGAACATTGCAATGGCTGACACATGCTCCTGGGTGGGGAAGGCCTCCATGCTGCTGGAGTGTGGGACAGGGTGCATGCTGGGAGTAGTGATACAGGCCTCCCACCCCCAAACAGTCCTCCAATACAAGATGGCTACCTACCTGTAAGTCTGTTTGTTGAACAGTGCAATGGCTGACACATGCTCCTGGGTGGGGGAGGCCTCCATGCTGCTGGAGTGTGGGACAGGGGGCATGCTGGGAGTAGTGATACAGGCCTCCCACCCCCAAACAGTCCTCCAATACAAGATGGCTACCTACCTGTAAGTCTGTTTGTTGAACAGTGCAATGGCTGACACATGCTCCTGGGTGGGGGAGGCCTCCATGCTGCTGGAGTGTGGGACAGAGGGCATGCTGGGAGTAGTGATTCAGATCTCCCACACCCAAATAGTTCTCCAATACAAGGTGGCTACCTACCTGTAAGTCTGTTTGTTGAACAGTGCAATGGCTGACACATGTTCCTGGGGGGGAGGCTTCCATGCTGCTGGAGTGTGAGACAGGGGGCATGCTGGGAGTAGTGATACAGGCCTCCCACCCCCAAACAGTCCTCCAATACAAGATGGCTACCTACACGTAAGTCTGTTTGTTGAACAGTGCAATGGCTGATACATGCTTCTGGGTGGTATGGGTGGGTATACATCTTGGTAGGCTGTGGTAGAGGGGGTATGGTGTGAGTTGCTGTTCAGACCTCCCTCCCCCATACAGACCTCCTGTGCAAGATGGCTATCTACCTGTTGGGTGAGGGTGGACAGTGTAATGGGGTTTGGGTTGTGCAAGGAAGTACTTCTCAGTGTGTTGGTTGCCATTTGTTTGTACTTACCAGCCTCCGTTCCCCCAGCTACTCCTGTAAGACTCTCAGGATGCAGTATGGCAAGCACCTGCTCCTCCCAGGTGTGAATGTTTTCGGTGGGATGTGAGAGCCACTGCCAGTCATGTTTGCCAGATGCCAGTTCTTGCTCCTCTTCTCTTTGACTACCCTCTTGAGATCATGCCACCGCTTCATGATCTCCTTCTTGGATCTTGGGGTGGTCTCTACAGCATTGACCCTTTGGACTATCCTTTCCCACATGTGTGTCCTTGTGGCTAATGGGGTCAGTTGGACCAGGCTACCGAACAGTTGTGGCTCTACTCTAACAATCTCATTGAATATGACTGTCAACTCACCCATTCTGAATTTGGGCATCTTCTGTGAGGACATGGTATGTGGTGGATGAAGTGTTTGTGGGTGCAGGTGTGTGGGTTGCGGTATGGTGTTGGTGTGTGAGGTGTGTTGTGTGCTGGGGGATTGTTGGTGCTGGTGTGATGGTGGTAGTGATGGTGGTGGTGGATGTGTGTGTGTGCTGTGCTCTTTTGCCTCTCCTGTCAGATGTGGTGTATGGCCTTATCTTCTGGAGTGTTGCAAAGGATTGTGGTCAGTGAAGGTGGTGGTTTTATACTCAGCTGTGTGGGTGTGTCCAAGTGGAATTTGACGGTCAGGTGTGTTGTGGGAGTTGTCCTGTGCTTTAAAATTTTTATTAGCATTATTTATGTTTAATTGTAAGTGTTTTATTATTTTGGGGGGTATGGCTACTTTGATTTGTGCATCAATAAATAATGATAAAACTGGATTTAAGTATCAATTTTGGCAAATCCCATGCAATGGTGTTAGGCCACCATGCTAAGGCCAAAAAAAATGCCATGACTTTACACTGTAATGGCCACAAGTTATCAAGAGTTTCCAGATTCCCTTATTTGGGCGCAGTGTTTGACGATTGTTCTACATGGCATCCCCAAATGCTGGAGAAAAAAAAGGTTTTGGCACGTTCCATATCTGCAGTCCTCGGTTTCTCACGCAAACTTGGGGTGAAGCCCATAGAGGCAGTCTTAAAAGTGTATGCTGCTAAATGTATAGCCATCGCTATGTATGGCGCAGACCTGTGGGGCTTTAGGCCTGTTAAATTTTTCCAAGTGATCGAAGATAACTTTTTAAAATCCATTCTCTCTTTGCCAAAATCCACGGCAAGTTTTATTGTACACCAGGAATGTGGGGTGGACTTTTTGGAAGATCGAGTTTCTATGGCTCCTCTTCTGAAATGGATATCTGTGTGGCTCAATCCAGAGCTTGAAGTTAACCATGAAATCCTGAAGGACTGCCTAAAATTAGATCATTGGAACAAGATCCCCTGGCTGAAATATGTTGAACAATTGTGCGTTAAGCTGGGAAGGCCTGAATTGTTCCACAATCCTTCTGCCCTTATGAAGGCTGATTTGAAGTGGGCCAAAAAAACTTTTCTGTTGTATAGTGGAATGGACAGAGAAAACAGGGAGCTGATCAAACCCTCTGTTAGGTCTCATCAATTGCTTGTCTCTTCAGACCATGAACCGGAACTTTATTTGAAGGTCGTTAACAATCCAAACCACAGGTACCTTCTTACCAAGTTCCGATTGATCAAAGTCCATTTGTTAATTTCCGGCCGCCCTGGCTGGACCAGGGACTCAGAACTTGGCATATGTAATTGTGATGGCTACTCAATTATGGACACTGCCCATTACCTGTTCTTTTGTACCCACTTTAAAGACATTAGGAAAAAATTCATTATCCCCCTGTTAAAGGGGAGAGGGTTTAGGCAGGTTAAACCAGCTTTACTATATCTTCAGATGTTAACTGATATCTGGGAAATGTATAACGTGGCCATATTTTTCACCATTGCAGTGAGACTGGGTAAAAAAAATAATTGGATGTAAAATACCCATTACTAATATTGCCTATTGTATAACTGAATCTGTTTTTTTTTATTCTGTAATGTATTTATTAATGCTTGCCTCTTTTTTACTGTTAAATGTAACTTTTTTTTTTTTAATGATGTATTGTGATCCTTGGACCATTTTTTATGTGTGTCTTGTACTTTTATGGTTTTGAAAATTGAACCGAATAAAGTATTTCTTGACTTGACTTGACTGTCAACTCACCCTTTCTGAATTTGGGCATCTTCTGTGAGGTCATGGTATGTGGTGGATGAAGTGTTTGTGGGTGCAGGTGTGTGGGTTGCGGTATGGTGTTGGTGTGTGAGGTGTGTTGTGTGCTGGGGGATTGTTGGTGCTGGTGTGATGGTGGTAGTGATGGTGGTGGTGGATGTGTGTGTGTGCTGTGCTCTTTTGCCTCTCCTGTCAGATGTGGTGTATGGCCTTATCTTCTGGAGTGTTGCAAAGGATTGTGGTCAGTGAAGGTGGTGGTTTTATACTCAGCTGTGTGGGTGTGTCCAAGTGGAATTTGACAGTCAGGTGTGTTGTGGGAGTTGTCCTGTGCTTTAAAATTTTTATTAGCATTATTTATGTTTAATTGTATGTGTTTTATTATTTTGGGGGGTATGGCTACTTTGATTTGTGCAATGTTTGGCATCACTGCCGTGTTTTGGAATCGTCTGCCATGTTTTTCATGTTCAGTCCGCTGCGGTGGCTATGCAGCCGCTCTTCCGCTATCTCTCCCATTCACTCCTGTGTGCGACCGCGGCGTTCGGGAACAGTGGTTCCGACCGCGGGACCCTCGGGGATATCCTAATTTCCGGGGGGGTGTCTCCGCTTTCCTTGCGGTGGGTTGTTGCTTTTCCGCTGCTTTTCAGACCACAGCGGTCGGTATTTTTGCCCTCACCGCCCGCGTCGGGAAGTTTTGGTAGGGCCGCTACCGCCGCGGTTGGTCCTTTGTGACGGTTGATACTAATTTGGCCGCCGGTTTATCCGCAGTCCTGGTGATGGAGCAAGTATTCGCATGTAAGGCGACTTGCTTGTATCAAGAACCTCAAATAACCTTAATAGACTAAATCAATCTGTTTCTGTTACTAATAGTGCACATTTTACACTACACGGGGTGTCCCAAAGAAGCTTGCTTATGTGTTTACTAAACAGCAATACGCTTGCCTCTAAAAGGGCCGCTGCTTTGCGGGAATTTAGTCTGCGCATGCGTCGGTCATACCCATCTGATGTGACGCACTCGCAGTTCTGGTTGGAATTTGTTGCTCATGCGCAATACAGCTAAAGATGGCCGCTTTGTTTTCTCACATGCTCCGAGCTTACATTGCCGCTTTTGCAAAGCTGTTTGTTCTGCACTTACCCTAATGCAATAGTTATTATAAAGTAAGGGATATAGTATAGCCATTTCATGGTATACAGTGTAATCTTTTATTCTGTGTTTCTAAATTGTTTTCGCTTGCTTTTCATGTATCGTATTCTTTGGGCCTGGGAGGCGCTTGTCACTCCATTTTGGAAGCCCGTACGGTACCAGTCACGTGATGGGGGAAAAGAAAGACATGCATCAGTGGAACCCAGCCAGCTGGCAGCCGAAGCCAAGATGCTCATGAGAACCGACCTGTAACTCAGCAGGACGAAGCCGAACTGTACCTGCAATTGCAACAATTATATTAAACTACTGTGTACCCCATTGTCCTCTGTAAAACATATGCCATGGGAAACTAGAATGTAAGGGGTGGGTTCGAAAATGAATATTAAGCCTGAGAAAGTCTAAAATGTAGGTGGTGTGATGACTTAACCTCCTCCTTTGTCCAATCAGAACTTGGGGATCCTTTCACTTGCAACATTGGGGGGTGGTACACTGACCCGAAAAACAGTATAACTAGCCTAGGTTTAGCTAGAGAAATTGTCCGACTTGTCCGAATAGCTGACCTGTCACTGACCCAACGTACTCTATAGGTGACTGATACAGAGAGCTGCGGAGCACTCTGACCGTACTTTCCACAGACCCAGTCGGGGGTTTTAGGGAACCTTATGTGCTGGCGAAGCACTTTGCTGGGAGATTCGAGAACCCAATCGGGGTTATTGTCAGATTCCTTGCAGAGAGGGAGTAGTGCAGGCGTTGCAACCGAAGCTGCGGGTGTTGGTCGTAACCTTTGGTGAACCCGGTCCTGATCCAAATCCTGGGGTTATCCTGTCCTGACTGTCCATGAGCTGTACCTGCTTGCCTACTGGTAACCTAAGTCCTTGAGGGTCCTTTTCCGTCTTTCCAAACTGACCCGTGGCCAGGGTTAGTCTTCAACCTATCCTAGGTAAATATAAATTCAGTGTGGGTGTTCGTTTTTTCCTAAACTTCCTTCCTAACGTCTCGAATAAAGCATAATTGCCTATGTTCATTTTCTTCCCTGTCTTTCCATAAATGAGATTTTCATGCATTTTGTCTATTAGCATGTTCCACTTTTTACCTACCTTTAGTCAAATACTAAAAGTTTGCACATATAGTTATGTTCCATTCTTATCCTCCCTATAGAAGAAGCACATCAGGATAAATCAAATTGCTTAAGTTTTGTTTCCTTTGAACCGTTAGTGAATTTCAAAAGTCTACCTTGATTAGTATGTTCCCTTTCTTTACCCGCCTTTAGTAAGGTTGTGAAAGTCTGTTAATCTAAAATAGCGTGTTCCTTATTTCTCCTTCCCTTTATTTTCTGATTTCTAAATGATACTTACCCTCATTCATAGCTATACGATATTTCTAATTCTAGTTATAGACGGTTTGATCTGTGTCAATTTGTGGCTCATGGCATATGATGATGATGTTGATTAGATAAAGGTTTTGAAAACTTATTGAGTCTGTGGTCATTATAAAGAGTACAAACATTATTCAATTGTATATGGTATTGTGTTGTCTACTTATTCCACAGCTAGCTCCTTGATCCATTGTGATCTTAGGTACCTGTTTCGAGGATTGGTAAGTCAGGTACACTGTAATAGAAGAGAATTGAAACTGAATTGCTGATAGTAGTGTGTAGGTTACCTGATTAAGGTGTAGTGAAAAATAGTCTTATGGGCCCAAGTGTGCACGATTTGGTAATAAAGTTAGTCGGGTGACCTGCGCGCTCTATCACTGGCGGGCGGTTGTTTTCCGCCTCCATGGCGGTCGGGGTGATTTTCCGCCCGCTATCCTAATAGGGCCTTTAGTATTCTCACTGTAAACTTAGAAACACTGGGGACTTGTTCAACAGGACAGAGCAAATTTACAAAAAGCACTACAAACTAAACAGTATTGAGGATATTGTTTGACTCATGAAAGTTAGTTTTACTATTCCCACACCTACCTGAGCAACATTTGGGAAAGTATTGTATTCGAGGTTCTGGAGGTGGGATAAGGGAAGTATTCTCAATCCATAATAAGCATTATTGTAGAAAATATTTGTCTCAGGGGGTCAAAGTTACCATTCACACTCCAAACAATTCATCACAAAAATAAAATGAAAAAGATTATTTAAATAAATATAACATTATTAATCAGATAAATATCAGTAATGTGTTACTTAATAAAGTAATTTTTCAATTGAACCAACCAGTGAATGTTCAGGAATACGGAAGACCTGGAATGTATAATTGAATAAATGTCTTGTCTAATATAATAGGTAGTTCTTTGGGACCTTCTCTAAATCTCTTTTCATTACTTTATAAATATCAGGTGCTCACACACCAGTCCTGATGATGATCTCAATTTTTTTAGACGGAAACGCTGACAGAGTGGGCTAAAGAACGGTGATGGATTAAACCCAGATCTTTAGACTGGGTGTGAGTGTTTGATTGGTTGAGATGCTCCGTCGAGAAAGCCTGGAGAAGGGAACCAACACCGGACAACATGACCGCCCTCAAGCTTGCCACCCGGAAGCACCACCAACTGATCCGCGCCACCAAGAAAACTGCATTCAAGGACCGGCTGGACAACAACGCACACAATTGCAAGGAACTCTTCAACATCGTGAAAGAGCTCTCCAACCCCAACGCCGGAAACAACGACATCACCCCTTCGCTAGACTTCTGCAATTCCCTTGCCTCCTACTTCCACAACAAGATCACGGACATACACAACAGCTTCAGCACTCAACCAACGCACGCCACGACCGAACCACCACCCCCCACCACCACCCTCCGCGCCTGGACTCCGATCAGCACCAAAGACACCGTCCGCATGATGAACTCCATCCACTCCGGATCTCCGACCGACCCCTGCCCTCACCGCGTCTTCAACGCTGTCATCGCACCCCACCTGCGGGACATCATCAACACCTCCTTCGACACCGCCACCTTCCCGGAGAGCTGGAAGCACGCCAAACTCAGCGCCCTACTAAAGAAACCCACAGCGGACCCCACCAAACTCAAGAATTACCGCCCCATCTCGCTCCTCCCGTTCCCAGCCAAAGTCATCGAGAAGACCGTCAACAAAAAGCTGTCCGCCTTCCTCGAGACGAATGGATCCCTCGACCCCTCACAGTCTGGCTTCCGAGCCAACCACAGCACCGAGACCGCCCTCATCGCTGCCACCGATGACATCCGAGCCCTGATGGACAACGGAGAAACAGCGGCCCTCATCCTCCTAGACCTCTCCGCGGCATTCAACACTGTCTGCCACCGCACCCTAGTGCAGCGCCTCAGCTACATCGGAATCCAGGAGAAGGCACTGGAATGGATCATCTCCTTCCTCGACGGAAGGACACAGAGAGTCCGTCTACCACCGTACAAGTCAGAGGCCACCGAAGTCATCTGCGGCGTCCCTCAAGGATCCTCGCTGAGCCCCACCCTCTTCAACGTCTACATGAGCCCCCTCGCGGCCATCGCACGCCAACACAACCTCAACATCATCTCCTACGCTGACGACACCCAGCTGATCCTCTCCCTGACCAACGACCCCGCCGCCGCCAGAGCCAACCTTCACGAAGGGATGAAAGAGGTAGCCGAGTGGATGACGACTAGCCGCCTGAAACTGAACTCAGACAAGACGGAAGTCCTCATCCTGGGCTCCTCGCCCTCCGCCTGGGACGACTCCTGGTGGCCCCCCGCCCTGGGCACCACACCCAAACCGACAGACCACGCACGCAACCTGGGCTTCATCTTGGACTCCTCCCTCACCATGACCAGACAAGTCAACGCCGTCTCCTCGTCATGCTTCAACATCCTGCGCATGCTACGGAAGATCTTCCGGTGGATCCCCACCGAGACCAGGAAGACGGTCACCCAGGCCCTCGTCACCAGCCGACTGGACTACGTCAACGCCCTCTACGCCGGAACCACCGCCAAGCTCCAGAAGAGACTCCAGCGGATCCAGAACGCCTCAGCCAGACTCATCCTTGACATCCCACGACACAGCCACATCTCCGGACATCTGAGAAACCTGCATTGGCTCCCCGTCAACAAAAGAATCACCTTCCGTCTCCTCACCCACGCACACAAAGCCCTACACGATCAAGGCCCGAGCTACCTCAACAACCGCATCAACTTCTACGCTCCCAAACGTCATCTCCGATCAGCCAGCCACGCCCTCGCCGCCGTCCCCCGCATCCGAGGAACGACAACAGGAGGAAGGCCCTTCTCCTACCTGGCCGCCAAGACCTGGAACTCCCTCCCTCCCGACCTGCGCTTGACCCAAGACCACCTCTCCTTCAGGAAGAAGCTCAAGACCTGGCTATTCGAGCAGTAGCAGCACCCCCCCCCCCCCCAGCGCCTTGAGACCCTCCGGGTAAGTAGTGCGCTCTATAAATGTCTGTGATTGAATGATTGACTTTGCCACTGGATTCAAGCAAGCCGGGCTGAAGACGGCTGGAATGCCAGAAACCGGCCCTCGGAAGCTTGTTTCCGGTCCTGGGAAGGCATGGCTTGGCAGTTTGGGCTGGACTGTTCCCATGAGGCACAGGATCGGACTGAATTGCATATAGCCATGTCTGAACTGGGGTAGCAGAGTGGGCTAAAGAACGGTGATGGATTAAACCCAGAACTTTTGGCTGGGTGTGAGTGTTTGATTGGTTCAAATGCTCCGTCCATTACCACCCCCTTTTGTACTGTTTTAGGCTGCCATAAGTGTGGCAGGGTATGCTCAGACGTGAGTCCCTTGCTCACTTTACCACTGGATTCAAGCAAGCTGGGCTGAAGACGGCTGGAATGCCAGAAACCGGACCTCGGGAGCTTGTTTCCGGTCCAGGGAAGGCATGGCTTGGCAGTTCGGGCTGGACTGTTCCCATGAGGCTCAGGGTCAGACTGATTTGCATATAACCATGTCTGAACCGGGGTAGCAGAGTGGGCTAAAGAACGGTGATGGATTAAACCCAGATCTTTTGACTGGGTGTGAGTGTTTGATTGGTTCAGATCCTCCGTCCATTACCACCCCCTTTTTTACCGCTTTTGGCCGACATAAGTGTGGCAGGGTATGATCAGACGTGATTCCCTTGCTCACTTTGCCACTGGATTCAAGCAAGCCGGGCTGAAGAAGGCTGGAATGCCAGAAACCGGACCTCGGAAGCTTGTTTCCGGTCCAGGGAAGGCATGGCTTGGCAGTTCCGGCTGGACTGTTCCCATGAGGCACAGGGTCAGACTGATTTGCATATAGCCATGTCTGAACTGGGGTGGCAGAGTGGGCTAAAGAACGGTGATGGATTAATTCCAGATCTTTTGACTGGGTGTGAGTGTTTGATTGGTTCAGATGCTCAGTCTATTACCACCCCCTTTTGTCCTGCTTTTGGCCGCCATAAGTGTGGCAGGGTATGCTCAGACGTGAGTCCCTTGCTCACTTTGCCACTGGATTCAAGCAAGCCGGGCTGAAGACTGCTGGAATGCCAGAAACCGGTCCGCGGAAGCGTGTTTCCGGTCCAGGGAAGGCATGGCTTGGCAGTTCGGGCTGGACTGTTCCCATGAGGCACAGGGTCAGACTGATTTGCATATAGCCATGTCTGAACTGGGGTGGCAGAGTGGGCTAAAGAACGGTGATGGATTAATTCCAGATCTTTTGACTGGGTGTGAGTGTTATATTGGTTCAGATGCTCCGTCCATTACCACCCCCTTTTGTATGCTTTTGGCCGCCATAAGTGTGGCAGGGTATGCTCAGACGTGAGTCCCTTGCTCACTTTGCCACTGAATTCAAACAAGCCGGGCTGAAGATGGCTGGAATGCCAGAAACTGGTCCTCGCAAGCTTGTTTCCAGTCCAGGAAAGGCATGGCTTGGCAGTTCGGGCTGGACTGTTCCCATGAGGCACAGAGTCAGACTGATTTGCATGTAGCCATGTCTGAACTGGGGTGGCAGAGTGGGCTAAAGAACGGTGATGGATTAATTCCAGATCTTTTGACTGGGTGTGAGTGCTTGATTGGTTCAGATGCTCAGTCCATTACCACCCCCTTTTGTCCTGCTTTTGGTCACCATAAGTATGGCAGGGTATGCTCAGACGTGAGTCCCGTGCTCCCTTTGCCACTGGATTCAAGCAAGCCGGGCTGAAGACGGCTGGAATGCCAGAAACCGGACCTCGGAAGCTTGTTTCCGGTCCAGGGAAGGCATGGCTTGGCAGTTCGTGCTGGACTGTTCCCACGAGGCAAAGGTTTAGACTGATTTGCATATAGCCATGTCTGAACTGGGGTGGCAGAGTAGGTTAAAGAACGGTGATGGAATAAACCCATATCTTTTGACTGGGTGTGGGTGTTTGATTGGTTCAGATGCTCCGTCCATTGCCACCCCCTTTTGTACCGCTTTTGGCCGCCATAAGTGTGGCAGGGTATGCTCAGACGTGAGTCCCTTGCTCCCTTTGCCAGTGGATTCAAGCAAGCCGGGCTGAAGACGGCTGGAATGCCAGAAACCGGTCCTCAGAAGCTTGTTTCCGGTCCAGGGAAGCCATGGCTTGGCAGTTCGGGCTGGACTGTTCCCTTGAGGCACAGGGTCAGACTGATTTGCGTATAGCCATATCTGAACTGGGGTGGCAGAATGGGCTAAAGAACGGTGATGGATTAATTCCAGATCTTTTGACTGGGTGTGAGTGTTTGATTGGTTCAGATGCTCCGTCCATTACCACCCCCTTTTGTCCTGTTTTTGGCTGCCATAAGTGTGGCAGGGTATGCTCAGACGTGAGTCCCTTGCTCACTTTGCCACTGGAGTCAAGCAAGCCGGGCTGAAGACGGCTGGAATGCCAGAAACCGGTCCTCGGAAGCTTGTTTCCGGTCCAGGGAAGGCATGGCTTGGCAGTTCGGGCTGGACTGTTCCCATGAGGCACAGGGTCAGACTGATTTGCATATAACCATGTCTGAACTGGGGTGGCAGAGTGGGCTAAAGAACGGTGATGGATTAAACCCTGATCTTTTGACTGGGTGTGAGTGTTTGATTGGTTCAGATGCTCCGTCCATTACTACCCCTTTTTACCGCTTTTGACCTTAGTACAACATAAGGGGTCATTATGATGGCGAAAAGACTGCCACCGCTGGCCCGGCAGTGGCGGTCCTTCCGCTGTCATATAGCAATTTACCCATTGCCATATTAGGATGGCGGTGAGTAGCGCAGTGGACACACAGTCTGTCTGCCACTTGACCGCCAAAGGCAATCGCACCAATTGCAAGGCGGGCGGAGCAGGGCCACTGATATGGTGGTGGTGCCTAGCAGGCACCGTCCACCACATTAGGATGTTGGTCCAAACAGGTTTTTCCATGGTGGCGATGCCGCCATGAAAAGGCTGGCGGGAATTGGGTGTGGGGCCTGTTGCGGGCCCCCTTGGGGGAGGGTTGCCGCTGCATGGGGGTACCCATGGTACCCCCCTCATTTCCATGCACTACTTGGCAGGCACCAAGTGGTGCCTGCCACGTAGGGCAGGGAAATGCTGTGCACGCACTTTTCACATTGCGTGCAGTGCTGCAGCCAGCAGCACCGCCTGCAATGTCAAAAGCCCAGGATGCACCTGCATCCTAATCGCAGTGGTGGGACCACCGCATGTCTGGTGGGTGGTCCCAAACACCGGTACGATGGCGGACGGAATGCCATCGTAATCACCTCCTAAACTCCTTGTTCATTATAAAAAAATTGTTTAAAAGGAGTTTTTGCTTATATTGTCAATATGATGAATGTTTTTAAAATTTTCCTTTATGCACCACAGCAAACCCTTCACTTGCTTGTGAGCACTGTATCTATAATCTCTTGAACAATTTGATATGAATATTGTGGAATATGCTAATTACTGGACAAAGTCCACATGTGTCCCGCCCTAAACCTGGTTAAAAGAATTGTGTGACACTGTGGGTTATAGGAATATCTGCCCACTTTGTCATGTTGAATAACACATCATTATCATGACCTATTGGCCTTATATGAACCACTGTTTTCTCCTTAATCATTTGAAAATGAGGCAAAACGTGTGGAATTAGTATTTAAATAAATGATTTCTGCATCCTTTGCCTTTTCCATGCTTTCTTCCAAATGGTTTCAGTATGATTGACATGCTAAAATATTTCTGGGAAAACCATCAAGATGCTATAATTCTCAAATAACTTAGAATTCTGATCCTTGCACAAACTCTCTCTGTGCAGGGATCCAACTGCAATCCCCATTTATAATCAGTACCTAATACTTTTAAATTACTGGTGGGATTTTTAAGACGTTTCTCTTTCCTATGAATTGCACACTCACCACTCCTGTGTGTTCTCCATAGCCTCTTAATATAAACAGGTGTGCTTCTGAACGCTTGTGCATTCCAGTGGGATGCATTCAGTCACTCTGCGTGGGCCCCATAGCCTCTTGTAATAAGAGTAGTATTTTTTTCTGTTTCCCTTTGAGGCTTTCGAAGTTGAACATTCCTGTGGGGTTTCCCCTACTTCTCCAGGATGTACCCAATTGCCTCTTATTTTAGCTGGAAGGTTTTGGAAGTTGCACCTTTCTCTGGGTACTCTGGGTTGCACTACGTCTCTCTTCAATAGACCCCATCCTATCTGAAAATATTGGTGGTTTCTGGGATATAAGCTGCTCCACCTATTTGCACCCTGTAACCTCTTAATATTACTTGGAGGGCTTGGAAGCTGTACATTCCTGTGCTTTGCATCTTGCTAGCCCAGGAAGGAAAGCATTGACGTGCATTTTTTGTTGATCTTTATAGTGTTGTATTTTAATTTGAATGGTGGTTCGATGGTTGAAAGTAAGCATGGGCGGAAAATCCGTTTCGCTCGCGGATTTTGCGGATTTTCGGGAAATTCGCAATCCGCGAGATTTGCGAATCTCCCGCAAAATCCGCAAATCCGCGAGCAGCGGATTTTGCTCGCACTGTTTGCGTGAGTTCGCGGCTTCCCAGTACAACTTCGCGCCCCGCGAATAAGTGCTAAATTGCAGAAATACGATCTTAGCAAAACTGAAACTACTTACCAGGTTCAAAAGTTCAGGCTCATCATTAGTAGCCATTTCCTGTAGTGCTTCCTGAGGGGCCCCTCCAGAGTTCAGTTGCCAGTTGCAACTATTATGTGACCCTGCTCTGAACCTCAGAATAGTTACACATATGCCACAAAGGTCCTGAATTACAGCTAAGGGAGACAAGCAGGAGCCAGGCTGGAAGTTAAAATCCATTAATCAGCCCCTAATTCATTATTGTCAGTTGGGGCAGGGCAGGTGTTGTAACTAATTTTGCAACAATGAAAGCACTTAGCAAGTGCAAAAGATCACTAATCAGGGCGCACTAAGGAAGCAGGTGCTAGCTAAAAAAATATTCTGTGACACATTAATCAGCCCCAAATTAATTCAGGTCACTTGAGGCAGGGAAGGTGTGCTTTGATTTGCCGAAAATAATGTACACTGGACAACCAGAGGGTGTGGTGATGAAACAGAGGGTGGCATGGGTGGGCCAGAGGGTGGCATGAGTAGTCAGAGAGTGGCAGTGGTGACAGAGAGTGGCAGTGATGAAGAAGAGTGTCCCAAACAGGCTGGACACGTAGAAACAACAAGTTCGCAAAACTTGCGACCCGACAGGTAAGTTCGCAAATTGCGAAATTGTAAAAACCCTCGCGAACTGGCAGAAACACGGGCGAACACAAAAAAAAAAATCCGCAAATTCGCGGGAATTCGCGGATTTTGCGGATTGCGAGTTCGCAGATCCGCAAAATTCGCGAACGCGAGATTCGCAAAATTCGCCCATGCTTAGTTGAAAGCTGTTTTCCTGTACGTGGTTGGAATCTGATAATTTACTGGGCAACAATAAGGTCCCACCGGGTTTGTTTAGTGTCATAGTTTTTCTTCTTACAATATGAATGCTTGACATCCTTCATTAACCTATGCACAACATTTCCATTTTGTTCATAATTATGTGAATCAAAAACAGCTCAAGAATTTATTCAGAAGTATTATCTTTTAGAAGCTGTGAAAAGCCAACACGTGTATCTGGCTGGCAGGCCTGAGACTTTCTCAAGGCTGTAAAAACACTATGGGGCAGATTTACAAGCCCCTTGCGCCACTTTTGCGTCACTTTTCCCATGTTAAAAATGACGCAAAAGTGGCGCAAGGGGCTTGTAAATCTGCCCCTATATATATATTATGCCTTACAGTTGTTCATTTATGTATACAATTAACTAGGATGATGTCATAGGTAAACACATTGATGTATGCATTGCACTCTTGTCATACATTTAGGGGCTCATTTATGAAGAAGCCATGCAGTGCAGTGCAGCTATTCACGTTGCTGCACTGCGTGACGTGGAAAGGACAGGAATGCACTTTTTTTAAGGCAGTACGGTGTACTCTTGTTCTTTCCTTTGCACTGGTGCCCTTTTGGCTGCCTAGTGCCAACACAGGCCCACTCACAGCAGGGTGCAAGTGTGCCTGTGTTGTATGGAGTATTCTTTTTGTGCAGTAAGGGGCACCTTCCTGCACAAAACAAAACCTGGGAGGCATATTTCTATTTCTTTAATTTCTTTGTAGAATGCAGCACACATCGAAATAGGCAGAAACAAGGAGAAATAGAGCTGTTTCTCCTTGTTATGCCTCGCTCGGAGAGCGTAAGATTTTGGTGCATTTACAAGTTCTTGTAAATCCGGGAACGTGTCAACATCCATGGAAGTTGAATCGGAACACCCATGCAAAATCCATGGAATGCCTTCCCAGGGCAGAGTACCTCAACACAGTGGTTTGCACTGCATTACTCCAGATTTATGAAGCCACTCAGAGCATCTGATTTAGAGATTTCCGTCAGGCATGTACCTTGTTGCGTGATGCAAACGCGATGCAAGTCTCTCATAAATATGCCCCTTAGTATAAAGTTAAGTGGCACTCTGATGACCACAAGGTATACTAACACCATTATCCTTCTGTTGAAGATAGAATGAACAAGTCCTGAAAAATATTTTTTTTAATATTCCCAGTATGCCATGCCCAGAAATGTTGCTACCAGCTGCAAATGTAATACTGGTGAGGAAAAGGTTTTGGAGGTAAAGCTACCTAGTAGAAGAATGATGCTAGATTGAGCTGTTAATCTGGGTTCTGGGTATAATACCATGCATTGCTTTATTAATTATTACCTAAAAGGGACCATAATTAGGCTATGAGATAAGGGGTTGATGTGGCAGGTCGATATTTCATGTTAAAAAATCGCTACGCGCACACCGGCTCCAGGAGGGGTCACAGCGCTTGACTGCATGCTGCACTGACCTGCTAAACCTCGCAGCACCGCTGGGTTCCTGACGCTGTGATTGGACTACAGCTCCCAGCTTGCTCTGCACCCACACTGCTTCCTCTTCCTGCCTAAAGCGCCAGGAGGCGCACAAAAGGGAACAGCTCCCACAGAGGAGCGGGGGACATCGCTAAGCGCACACCGGCTCCAGGAGGGGTCACAGCGCTTGACTGCATGCTGCACTGACCTGCTAAACCTCGCAGCGCCGCTGGGTTCCTGACGCTGTGATTGGACTACAGCTCCCAGCTTGCTCTGCACCCACACCGCTTCCTCTTCCTGCCGAAAGCGCCAGGAGGCGCACAAAAGGGAACAGCTCCCACAGAGGAGCGGGGGACATCGCTAAGCGCACACCGTCTCCAGGAGGGGTCACAGCGCTTGACTGCATGCTGCACTGACCTGCTAAACCTCGCAGCGCCGCTGGGTTCCTGACGCTGTGATTGGACTACAGCTCCCAGCTTGCTCTGCACCCACACCGCTTCCTCTTCCTGCCGAAAGCGCCAGGAGGCGCACAAAAGGGAACAGCTCCCACAGAGGAGCGGGGGACATCGCTAAGCGCACACCGGCTCCAGGAGGGGTCACAGCGCTTGACTGCATGCTGCACTGACCTGCTAAACCTCGCAGCGCCGCTGGGTTCCTGACGCTGTAATTGGACTACAGCTCCCAGCTTGCTCTGCACCCACACCGCTTCCTCTTCCTGCCGAAAGCGCCAGGAGGCGCACAAAAGGGAACAGCTCCCACAGAGGAGCGGGGGACATCGCTAAGCGCACACCGTCTCCAGGAGGGGTCACAGCGCTTGACTGCATGCTGCACTGACCTGCTAAACCTCGCAGTGCCGCTGGGTTCCTGACGCTGTGATTGGACTACAGCTCCCAGCTTGCTCTGCACCCACACCGCTTCCTCTTCCTGCCGAAAGCGCCAGGAGGCGCACAAAAGGGAACAACTCCCACAGAGGAGCGGGGGACATCGCTAAGCGCACACCGGCTCCAGGAGGGGTCACAGCGCTTGACTGCATGCTGCACTGACCTGCTAAACCTCGCAGCGCCGCTGGGTTCCTGACGCTGTGATTGGACTACAGCTCCCAGCTTGCTCTGCACCCACACCGCTTCCTCTTCCTGCCGAAAGTGCCAGGAGGCGCACAAAAGGGAACAGCTTCCTCCGCGTCGCGGACGCGCGCGGACGGCGCCGGGCGGAGCCCGGGCAGAGGGCGGGCCGTCCGTGGCCGTCTAGGGACGACGAGGGACGGGACGGGCCACCCCCCTTACGCCCAGGACTCAAGCTCAAAATGGGTAAGAGAAAGTTACCCTCCCCTATTGCTGGTGGTACACCCAAGGATAAGGCCCCCAGGAAATCTAACAGCATTCTCTCCTTTTTGACCTCGGAGGTGGGGAAGTTGACCACTGAAATTGCAAGAACTGAACGCAAACTGGGGTTAGAACCATCACTGACTAGCAAGGAGAGCATAAACCCACCGCAATCTGGTACTACACCTATTCCCCTTGAACCAAAAATTGTTATTGCCCCGCCTCAGGAGTCTGCGTTACCTTCCACTCTTACTACTGATGACTCTAATGGGGCAACTTCTAAACTTCTTAGTTCAGCTGGAGTAATCAGAGCTACATGCTCAAAGCAAACGAAAAGACAGTACAAAAAAAGGAACACACACAAACCCAAGGGAGGAAAGGGCACAGTGGGCTCACTTGAAAAGGCTATCAGAGACATGGTGGAAAGAGTAATCACTGACAAGATAGAGCCCACACTTACAAAAATAGCCTCAGACATCATTGACGTTTTACATCAGTGCGTCGATGGTATCTTAAGGAAATGTGAGCGCCTGAATGTATGCCTTAAAACTGCTGAACCTGCTACTTTTGTTTTTAAAGGAAATACACCGGCGGTATTAGGTACTATATGTACTCAACCAAACAGTGGCAGTAAAAGACCAAGGGAAGATTCCCCAGTAGCCAGGAGTGTGGTACCCAACCTGTCCTCTGGCCCAGCAACCACACCGACAGTCGTCCCCAGATCAACAGGAGATACAAATAGGTCTGCTATACCTGTAACTATAGGTCAACAGAATCTACCCATCTTACCCAAACCCGTTCGTCAACCTTTCATTAACTTACCCCCCGAGGCTGCTCCTTTTGTAGCCATTTTGGTAAATGTTCCCCCACTCAAGTCAGGTGAATATGAACAACTGCCCCAACTGCTAGCCAGGGCCAAGTCTTGGGCAAATTCGACCTGTTCGGGAGATAATGAAGTTTCTAATGCCATCCTTTCTGTCCGGCGGGTGGGCTGGATTGGGCGAACAACCAAAACAACAGAGGGTGATTGCCTGATAATTAACTTTAATAATCCCGGAGAGGCTCGCAGATTACTCTGGGATGCTTCACCCCTAGAGGGTTTAGACGCTGGGCCCCGCGCCGTACCTTTGGGCTTTTTCTATCCCAAACCTAAATCTTATCCATTCTCGAACATGGGTCACGACCAAGGCAAGGGATACGACAGGACTCCTAGCTTGCCCTCTCATCCCACCAATATTCGTCTGGAACCTGATTATAGCTGGTCCACGATTAATAGGATGAGTAACCAAAAGCCGGGCATACATACATCAATGCCCTCTAACAGTCCTATAACCTTGTATAATAGATTCACGCCCCTGGCTCGGGCGGTTGAACAAAATTGACGCCCAGTAATCAATAACTCTTTGCTTACACAATCCACAGGGGACAGTCCCCCTTTAGGAATACCCAGTAGAAGGCCTAAAATCATAAGCTGGAATATAGCCGGCCTCCGATCAAAAAGGGAGGATAGTGCATGGCTGAACCTCTTGAACCAACATGATATCATAGCCTTGCAAGAAACCTGGGACTGTAACAGCAACTTCTGGGTTCCTGGGTTTACATCCTATTTTGTCCCAGCTACCAGATCCCCCTGTGGTAGGGACAAAGGGGGCCTCATGATCCTGATCACTGTCCAACTGGCGGGAACCGCTAAACAAATAACCACTGGCTCCCCCAATTTCCTGTGTCTAGAGATCAGCTTAGCCAATGGCCACAAATTCATCCTCATTAACTTTTATAATTCTGTAGCAGAGGGACACTCCACTGAGCATCTCTGCTCTCTACAGTCCTTTCTGATTAATTATGAAGAACGCCAAACCACTTTTTTGCACATTATAATTATGGGGGATTTTAATATTCATCTTTGTAGGCTTTCCTGTCACATTGAAGATACTGACTGCCCCATCCCAGCCCACTACCAACATTTCGAACACAACCCTAAAGGTCTGCCCTAAAGGTCTGGCACTAGAAAATCTTTTAGCAAGCGTGGATCTTTACGAACCGGGGTTCAATGACTAGAGTGAACGGGTCATGACTTATAGTGCTAGAAACTTCGAATCCATAATTGATTATATTTTTGTTTCTCCTGGTTTATTAAGTTTGGTCTTCTTTTACAACGCAGCTGAGGCTGCGTTCAGTGACCATAACCCAGTCATCCTTGAGCTCGCTAGCTCTGTGGGCTCACTCAAGGAGGGAACAATCAAAATGCCCGAGTTGGCTGTGCGGCCCACGGACCAAGGTAGAAGGCTGAAGTGGTCTAAAGTAGTCCCAGCTGAGTTTTTTGACAATTTAACTTGTAAAGCCTGCAATGAATTAGATATCTGCCAAGATAATTCAAAACAGGGGGAGGAAGTAATCACCGCCTTTGCCACCATGTGTGCTTTAATTTCTGAAGAACTTACAGTCAAATCCAGAAAGAAGGTACGACCGACCAAGGGCTGGTTTGACAAAGCCTGCTCAAAAGCACACAGTTGCCTCCTGGAAGAATTAAAAAAATCACCAAGGGACAGAGGGGAAGTTGCCAGACTAAGAAAAGAATACTATAACATCATTCATGCTCGCAAAGACGCTCTCAAAAAGGATACCTGGGCCTCACTATTATTCACACTATATATTAACCACCTTGAATCCACACTGGAGTTGGCAACACTACGTCCCGCGTTTTGGCGGACTGTCCACCCCGGTCCTCCTTTACGCGGATGACGTCCCGCGTTTTGGCGGACTGTCCACCCCGGTCCTCCTTTACGCGGATGACGCGGTGCTCGTGGCACGCACTCCCCTTGGGCTACAAAGACTACTGACAGCCTTCGATGTCTTTATGACCTCCCTTGATTTAAAAATCAATACAGACAAGTCTCATGTTATGGCTGTGGGTGGGAGAAAAAATAAGGATTTGAAGACGTTTTTCTGTGCCAATACACCTATTTCTATTTACAAAAGGGGGTGGTGATGAACAGAGTGTCTGAATTGAGCAGACCACTCTTACCCAGTCCAAAGATCAGGGCTTGATCCATCACCGTTATTTATCTCACTGCCCCATCCCAGCTCAGAACCTGGCTATATGCAAATCAGTCTGTCCCTGGCCCAGTGCATCATGGGAACAGGGCAGACTAAACTACCAAGCCAATTCTTTACCAGAAAGGAGACAAGCTACCGGGGACCGGTTTCTGGCATTTCAGCCTCTTCGGCCCGGCTTGCTTGAATCCTGATGGAGCAGTGAGAAAGGGACTCATGTCTGAGTATACCCTGCCACACCTATAGTGGCCAAAATCGATTTACAAAAGGGGGTGGTGATGAACAGAGTGTCTGAATTGAGCAGACCACTCTTACCCAGTCCAAAGATCAGGGCTTGATCCATCACCGTTATTTATCTCACTGCCCCATCCCAGCTCAGAACCTGGCTATATGCAAATCAGTCTGTCCCTGGCCCAGTGCATCATGGGAACAGGGCAGACTAAACTACCAAGCCAATTCTTTACCAGAAAGGAGACAAGCTACCGGGGACCGGTTTCTGGCATTTCAGCCTCTTCGGCCCGGCTTGCTTGAATCCTGATGGAGCAGTGAGAAAGGGACTCATGTCTGAGTATACCCTGCCACACCTATAGTGGCCAAAATCGATTTACAAAAGGGGGTGGTGATGAACAGAGTGTCTGAATTGAGCAGACCACTCTTACCCAGTCCAAAGATCAGGGCTTGATCCATCACCGTTATTTATCTCACTGCCCCATCCCAGCTCAGAACCTGGCTATATGCAAATCAGTCTGTCCCTGGCCCAGTGCATGATGGGAACAGGGCAGACTAAACTACCAAGCCAATTCTTTACCAGAAAGGAGACAAGCTACCGGGGACCGGTTTCTGGCATTTCAGCCTCTTCGGCCCGGCTTGCTTGAATCCTGATGGAGCAGTGAGAAAGGGACTCATGTCTGAGTATACCCTGCCACACCTATAGTGGCCAAAATCGATTTACAAAAGGGGGTGGTGATGAACAGAGTATCTGAATTGAGCAGACCACTCTTACCCAGTCCAAAGATCAGGGCTTGATCCATCACCGTTATTTATCTCACTGCCCCATCCCAGCTCAGAACCTGGCTATATGCAAATCAGTCTGTCCCTGGCCCAGTGCATCATGGGAACAGGGCAGACTAAACTACCAAGCCAATTCTTTACCAGAAAGGAGACAAGCTACCGGGGACCGGTTTCTGGCATTTCAGCCTCTTCGGCCCGGCTTGCTTGAATCCTGATGGAGCAGTGAGAAAGGGACTCATGTCTGAGTATACCCTGCCACACCTATAGTGGCCAAAATCGATTTACAAAAGGGGGTGGTGATGAACAGAGTGTCTGAATTGAGCAGACCACTCTTACCCAGTCCAAAGATCAGGGCTTGATCCATCACCGTTATTTATCTCACTGCCCCATCCCAGCTCAGAACCTGGCTATATGCAAATCAGTCTGTCCCTGGCCCAGTGCATCATGGGAACAGGGCAGACTAAACTACCAAGCCAATTCTTTACCAGAAAGGAGACAAGCTACCGGGGACCGGTTTCTGGCATTTCAGCCTCTTCGGCCCGGCTTGCTTGAATCCTGATGGAGCAGTGAGAAAGGGACTCATGTCTGAGTATACCCTGCCACACCTATAGTGGCCAAAATCGATTTACAAAAGGGGGTGGTGATGAACAGAGTGTCTGAATTGAGCAGACCACTCTTACCCAGTCCAAAGATCAGGGCTTGATCCATCACCGTTATTTATCTCACTGCCCCATCCCAGCTCAGAACCTGGCTATATGCAAATCAGTCTGTCCCTGGCCCAGTGCATCATGGGAACAGGGCAGACTAAACTACCAAGCCAATTCTTTACCAGAAAGGAGACAAGCTACCGGGGACCGGTTTCTGGCATTTCAGCCTCTTCGGCCCGGCTTGCTTGAATCCTGATGGAGCAGTGAGAAAGGGACTCATGTCTGAGTATACCCTGCCACACCTATAGTGGCCAAAATCGATTTACAAAAGGGGGTGGTGATGAACAGAGTGTCTGAATTGAGCAGACCACTCTTACCCAGTCCAAAGATCAGGGCTTGATCCATCACCGTTATTTATCTCACTGCCCCATCCCAGCTCAGAACCTGGCTATATGCAAATCAGTCTGTCCCTGGCCCAGTGCATCATGGGAACAGGGCAGACTAAACTACCAAGCCAATTCTTTACCAGAAAGGAGACAAGCTACCGGGGACCGGTTTCTGGCATTTCAGCCTCTTCGGCCCGGCTTGCTTGAATCCTGATGGAGCAGTGAGAAAGGGACTCATGTCTGAGTATACCCTGCCACACCTATAGTGGCCAAAATCGATTTACAAAAGGGGGTGGTGATGAACAGAGTGTCTGAATTGACCAGACCACTCTTACCCAGTCCAAAGATCAGGGCTTGATCCATCACCGTTATTTATCTCACTGCCCCATCCCAGCTCAGAACCTGGCTATATGCAAATCAGTCTGTCCCTGGCCCAGTGCATCATGGGAACAGGGCAGACTAAACTACCAAGCCAATTCTTTACCAGAAAGGAGACAAGCTACCGGGGACCGGTTTCTGGCATTTCAGCCTCTTCGGCCCGGCTTGCTTGAATCCTGATGGAGCAGTGAGAAAGGGACTCATGTCTGAGTATACCCTGCCACACCTATAGTGGCCAAAATCGATTTACAAAAGGGGGTGGTGATGAACAGAGTGTCTGAATTGAGCAGACCACTCTTACCCAGTCCAAAGATCAGGGCTTGATCCATCACCGTTATTTATCTCACTGCCCCATCCCAGCTCAGAACCTGGCTATATGCAAATCAGTCTGTCCCTGGCCCAGTGCATCATGGGAACAGGGCAGGCTAAACTACCAAGCCAATTCTTTACCAGAAAGGAGACAAGCTACCGGGGACCGGTTTCTGGCATTTCAGCCTCTTCGGCCCGGCTTGCTTGAATCCTGATGGAGCAGTGAGAAAGGGACTCATGTCTGAGTATACCCTGCCACACCTATAGTGGCCAAAATCGATTTACAAAAGGGGGTGGTGATGAACAGAGTGTCTGAATTGAGCAGACCACTCTTACCCAGTCCAAAGATCAGGGCTTGATCCATCACCGTTATTTATCTCACTGCCCCATCCCAGCTCAGAACCTGGCTATATGCAAATCAGTCTGTCCCTGGCCCAGTGCATCATGGGAACAGGGCAGACTAAACTACCAAGCCAATTCTTTACCAGAAAGGAGACAAGCTACCGGGGACCGGTTTCTGGCATTTCAGCCTCTTCGGCCCGGCTTGCTTGAATCCTGATGGAGCAGTGAGAAAGGGACTCATGTCTGAGTATACCCTGCCACACCTATAGTGGCCAAAATCGATTTACAAAAGGGGGTGGTGATGAACAGAGTGTCTGAATTGAGCAGACCACTCTTACCCAGTCCAAAGATCAGGGCTTGATCCATCACCGTTATTTATCTCACTGCCCCATCCCAGCTCAGAACCTGGCTATATGCAAATCAGTCTGTCCCTGCAATACACCTATTTCTAGCGTCAGAACTTTTACCTATCTGGGGGTAGTTTACGACGATAAGGGCACGTGGACACCTCAAATAACTGTCAAAATCAACGCCATGAAAAGATCAGCAGCTGCCATTGTCGGTTTTTCAAAACGTCTGGGTGGTAAACCCAGGGAAGCAATGCTGGCACTTTACAGAGCGAAATCAATCTCAGTAGCAAGGTACGGGGCTTCCATCTGGGGTTATACCAACAATGTAGAAGCAATCCAGGTGGAAGAAAACAAATTTTTACGTATGCTCTTAGGTCTGCCTCAATCTACAGCCACTTTCTCTGTTCATATGGAATTAGGCCAGGGGTATATAAGTGACATCATCAAACAGTCCCCAATTCTGATGTGGTTAAAAACGTGGCTGAACTCTAATTTAACCCTGAACCACTCAATTATGAGGGACTGCCTACTTTTGGACAATATGAAAAACATCCCGTGGCTTGCATACATTAAAAAAATTCTAACTTCCCTGGGCCGCCCAGATCTTTTCTACAAACCAGACTGCATTGTTAAAGATGACCTGGAATGGTTCAAAGCGACTTTTATCAAAATGAGAGAAATAGAGCGGGAGAGCTGTGAGCTTGTGAAACCCACTGTGAGGGAGCATTATACTTCTAAAACTACACTGGCCATTGAACCCTATTTAACGGTAGTGTCAATTCCGTTACATCGCTGGTTACTAACCAAACTAAGACTTAACCAGATTCACTTCCTGTTAAATGACTCTAAGGTGTGGGCTAAGCCTGAGGATTTAGCGGTCTGCAAATGTGATAGTTTTTCTCTGCAGGACACTATTCATTTTATGTTCTTTTGCAGTATATATGCCCTGCCCACGAAAAAGTACATTGTTCCGTTGCTTAAAAACAAGGGGTTCGTCCAAGCCAAGCCTGCTCTATTTTGTTTAAAAAAGTTAGATTCACCACTAACAATGTTCAGCGTCGCAAACTTCTTGGTAGCTGCTTTTCGCCTCAAAAAACGTTCTGGAAATAGATAATACAAAAGTATTGGCGACACCTTATGGAACTATTGAAAAATTGCTGTATTTTTTAAAATTTGTAAATATTTTAATTGTTCTATCTTAACAGTGACATCAATTTTATGTAACTGCACCCCTTAATTATGCATTTTGTGTCTATGTGCTTTTTATGATTCGTTATGAATCGAAATAAAGTTGTTTTGAACTCTAAAAAAAAAAAAAAAAATGTTAAAAAATAATTTCCGCACTTGCATCTGAAAATGTGACAGCCCAAGGCAAGCAGATGGTGCTGACTGTGCTGTCCATGGTCATACATCACTTGTGTAGAGGCTGAAAATGGATGCTTCGGGGGCATCATCACAGTCCAGTCCCATGGCCCCTTAGAGGGTGCTTGGGGCTGGACTGTGCCACTCAGTGTTGTGATGTTCTGTGTGAGCATTAGGCAGATTGGGACAGTGGTACAATGAACTGCTGCATTCAGACATTGCTGACGTGCTGCCTGTCTATGGGTACCCAGCTTGTTTTGGGCAGCACATAGGCTTGAAGCTGTCTTAAGGTCCACAAAATTTCTGTCTCATCTCAAAGACAAAGTGTGCCTCCTCGTATGCTGATGGTTGGTGTTCATGAAATGCAGTGGTTCGTTACCACTTTTGATGTTGTCTCAGATGGACTCCTTACTCCCATGGTGCTCACTCTTCCATATGCAGACTTCTGCAGTAAAGAGGAAAAAGCTGTTTGTCATGATGTCATAACTGACTCGTATAATACCCAATGGCTGATGAATGTTGGATGATTACAATATGACTGATACTTACTATTACCAATGCCTAAGGATGGCCAACCTTTTCCACCTCGTCCTGTGTATTGATCACACTTATTTGCCATGTATTGGGCATGATGCATTAAGCCAAATTAATCAGCCTCAAGCCTGTACCGTCATTATAAAAACTGGTAGAAATATATGATACAAGAGATTCTGCAAACCATGTATAAAAACCTGTATCTAATTTCTTTGTAATAAGATAATTGTGGCATGCTTAGTTGCACATGATAAACAATGAGGTACCTGCTCAACTGTGATACCTTATTACAGTTCATTTCTGGCATCACAATGCCTTCTGCAAGAGCCAGCAACCAAGGGAAAGGCAATGTAAGTTTGCTTTACTTTGTGCTCTGTTTTTCTAGCTGTACAGTGACAAGAGAAGATGTCTATGGCAACATGTTTATTTTTTGCACTCCTTAGGTAATTTAAGAAACTTCTTTCATTGAGCTGATTCTTATAACTTTTTGCAACAAATATCTAACAGGTTTTATTATGTCCTTCATTTTGCACTGGAGATTCTGCTTTTATTTTTCATGTTTGGAAACATCTACTCCATTTGAGAAAGTCTGGGCCCTAGGGGATGGCGCAACATGGCGCATTATTTACACCGCTGGTGCGTTACAAAAAGTGGCGCACTAGCGGCGCAAAAGTGATGCAAGGGCCAATAAATAAGCCCTGAAATTATTTTGTAAATGGCTGGGCCCCGGGTGATAGTCCCCGGGCCAAAATTGGCTTAGCAAGTGGTGTCCCCCCTCCCATTTTCAAAAAGGCCTGGCCCTGGGGCATGGGGTCTCGGGGCCAAAATTGGCCCAGGAAAGTGGGGGCATGTGGCCCCCTCCGCTACTATGTACAAAAAAAAGGCTGGTCTAGCAAGTCGCCGGAAGCCGGCCTCCTTTCACCAACAATCTGCACACGCTCCTCCTGGCACACTAATAACTTCGGAAATAAGTCCCCATGACTCCTGAGAATACTTAGGGGCCAACTATCCCTCCTGTTACCTCCAGTAAGTCCCACATAGCGAGATTGCTGAGAGGTCATCGGCGGTCCTCTCCTTTCTCCACCTAGCTGCACACGCACCTCCTGGTGCACAACTGGTTAGGGGATGAAGTCCCCTTGCCTTCTTAGGGTCCTTGGGGGCCAGGAACCTCTTCTGTTGCTTTCAGTAACTTCCACAACGCAGGATTGCTTAGAGGTCTTCAGAAGCAAGGAGCTCTTTCTCCACCACTCTGCAAACGCACCTCCTGGTGCACTACTGGTTAGGAGATAAAGTCCCCTTGGCTGTTGAGGGTTCTTGGGGGCCAGGAAGCCCTCCTCTTACCTCCAGTAAGTCTGACACAGCAGGATTCCTGAGAGCTGATCGAATGTCCACCCCCTTTCTCCATCACTCTGCAAACGCGACTGCTAGTTAAAAAAACATAGAAATCCATTTAAAACACCAAAGGATACAGGGATGTTATAGTTAAGGAATAGAATTTGAAAAACCTTAGACATGTACTTAAAAACCAAAGGTTACAGGGACGTTATAGTTAAGAAATAGAACAAAAAAATCTTAGAAAGTCACTGAAGAAACAAAGGTTTCAGACACGTTATTGTAAGGCTCAGATTTCACTTGTACAAAACCAGCTAAATTCAGCAGCTATAGTTAGCTGAACTAACTATAACTTTTACACCCCTGCAATGCACTATTTATGACCTCACATAATACATCACTCATGACATGGTCAGTGACATTACTGACAACATCACTGATGACTTCTCAAAGGACAGCACTGATTACATCACCATGACATCATTCACAGACCCACTCCCACACAACCACTTGCATACCCATTCACAGACCCCTACCAGTGCTCACACACCCACTCACTCCTTCATAGAGCCACTCAAAGACCCACTCACTTACTTGTACAGCCACTCATACAACCAGTCACTCACCTGTATAGTCATTCACATAGCCACGCAATCACCCATAAGGCTACTCACACACCCACTTATTACCTACACAGTCACTCACAAACCCACCCACTCACTCACCCATGCAGCTTATCAGCACAGCCACTCACTCACCCATACAAGCACTCACTCACCCAAATAGCCACTTATATATGAATTCACACATCCATATAAACACACACACATCCGCTCACTCAACCACATAGCCATTCACACAGACACTTACTCTTCAATAGAGCCACCCACACACCAACTCACTTAACCAAACACCCACTCATATAGTCATTTAGACACCCACTCACTCACCCATACACACCTACTTACCCACACATAGAGACGCTCACACTGCTACTCGCTTGCCCGTACAACCTCTGACATACTCACACATTCACCAATACAGTCACTCACACACCCACACACAAGGTTATACATACAGTCACACAGCCACTCACATAATGTATGTTAGAAGTAGTATCACTCAGTAGTGCACCTAGTATACTAATTTAACTTTTGTAGTAAGTTATTATCGATGTTTAACACACATAAGCTCTTAAAAACACTTACAATCACTTGATGTTATCATCAGTGATGCCATTTGAGATGTTAAGAGTGATGTAATATGTGAAGTCATAAGCAGTGCATTGGGGAAGGAGTAAGTCACGGTTAGCTCAGATTCACTGTGTATATATATAAATATATATATATATATATATATATATATATATATATATATATATTCAATCACCTCCTGGAAGTCCTGAGCTGCAGAAAAAACCAGAGTCGAAGCCCCAATAACGTGCAGATGGGTTTATTAGGCACAAGGAATACTACCCAACGCGTTTCGAAGTCAGCCGACTTCTTGCTCACGGGTCCCACTAGTCTCACTATATATATATAAATATATATATATATATATATATATATATATATATATATATAGTCTCACTATATATATATATATATATATATATATATATATATATATATATATATATATATATATATATATATATATATATATTCACTTAAAAAACCATAGGTTTTAGGCCTTATATAGTTAGGAATTAGCATTTAAAAAACCATTGAAATTGCACCTATATAGTTAGTTGTACTAACTATATTTCGCGCACCCGCAATCCACTGCTGATGATGTCACATATTACATCATTCATGACATGGTCAGTGACATCACTGATGACATCACTGATGACATCTCAAATGACATCACTGATGACATCACTGATGACATCTCATTTCCCTATGGAAATTAACATGGGGAAAACACGTTTTGGGACCCCCCTTTCGGCCCCCGCCTGACAAATCCCCCTGAAACTTTCAGGGAAGGAGCAGAGCGGAGCTGGCCAAAATCCTGGAAAATTACACACAGATTCCTCAATCAGCACCAAAGTTATTCCCAATAGAATGTTGAGTGCATATAGATAAATATGTTGCTCAAATCTATTTTCTCAACAACTACTGGAGGGATTTTCACCAAATATAGAAAAGGCACTACTTTGGTGTTATTCCATTCAGCCGTTCGAGCTGTAGCCTTGTCAGAATGTCCCTATGGAAATTAACATGGGGACCAACCTTTTTTCTCAGCCCCCGATTGACGAATCTCCCCGAAACTTTCATGGAAGGAGCGGAGCGCAGCGAGGCAAATTTAAAGAAAATTACAGGCAGATCCCTCAATCGGCGCCAAAGTTATTCCCAATAGAATGTTCGGAATTTCCTGTAAAATCTCCAGTTTTCACACAGCAAAAACACGTTCTGCCAATGCACTCCACTCCGATATAATCACCACTTCCACGTTCTGTTACAATAAAGGTTTAATTATTCCAGCATGTTAAATTCGAGAGATGGAAAAAGCCAACGCGTTTCAGCGATCACCTTGCCTTGGTCACAGGGCGAGATGATCGCTGAAACGCGTTGGGTTTTTCCATCTCTCGAATTTAACATGCTGGAATAAATAAATCCTTTATTCCAACAGAACGTGGAAGTGGTGATTATATCGGAGTGGAGTGCATTGGCAGAACGTGTGTTTGCTGTGTGAAAACTGGATATATATATATATATATTCACTGAAAAAACCATAGGTTTCACACCGGTTATAGTTAGGAATTAGCATTTAAAAAACCTATTAAATTCACTGAAAAAACCATAGGTTTCACACCAGTTATAGTTAGCTGGAAATTTTACTGATATATAACCATTGAAATTCCCACGTTATAGTTAGTCGGACTCACTATAACTTGCGCGTGCAATGCACTGCTGATGACATCACATATTACATCACTCATGACATGGTGAGTGACATCACTCATGACATCACTGATGACACCATCCAGTGAATATGTGTCTTTCTGAAAAATAAATATTAGTGAGTTATGTTTAAATATTTAAATACATATATTAGTGTTTCACTTTGTGTATAAGTGGCTACATGTGTTGATAAGTAGCTACATGCGTATGTATATGGGTTATTTGATATTTTTATTAGTATCAGTTTGAGTGTCTATATGGTTTGGTGGGGGTATTACTTAGCACATAGATGCATGAGTGACTGACTCTTTGTTTGTATGTGTTTTGAAGACAGCATATGTACAGGACTGTATGGGTGGATGAGTGTCTATATGTGTTTGTTAGTGAGTGAATGACTGTCTCACTAGTGTCTTTATCAGTAACTACATATGTTTTAATCTAGTATATATGAATATTGATGTATATAAGTGAGTATATGTGAGAGTAAGAGATTGTAAGAGTTCCTGTTTAAATAAGTATGTGTTTCTATAAGTGATTGTTTAAGAGAATAAATATGTGTAATTTTTAATAGAAGTAAGGTGGAAGTGTGTGTATAACTCTATATTCAAATAAATGGTTGTTCAATAGTTTATTTGCACGTGTGAATATGTGTGTGAGTAACTTTTGGATGAATGTCGGTGTGTAACAGGATGTATAGGTGTATCTCTTCATATGATGAGTGAGTATAAGTATGAGTGACTATATAGAACTGTTGGTGAATGAGTGGATGTGTATATAGATAGTGGAAGTACAGAATTGCTTGTTGTAACTGATATAGGTATGTCCATTTTTTAAAAATGTCAGTTTCTATTTTTGAATATGTGTCTCAAGGGTTACTTTACACTGAGAGGAGGTCTGTCACTGTGTCACAAGGATGGTGTCATCAGTGATGTCATGAGTGATGTCACTCACCATGTCATGAGTGATGTAATATGTGATGTCATCAGCAGTGCATTGCACGCGCAAGTTATAGTGAGTCCGACTAACTATAACGTGGGAATTTCAATGGTTTTATATCAGTAAAATTTCCAGCTAACTATAACTGGTGTGAACAATCAAACACTAGGAGGGGACCTGCCCGCAGTAATTTTAATCAATGGCCTTGGAGAGGTCCTTAGTATTATAAAAATTGTCCTGAACCCAAGCAAATCATATAACAAGTTTGATTTTATCAAAATTTATTATTTATTTCTGTGAATTCATTGTCATTGTATATGGATATAAATAATTTAGTATCAAAATAAATAAGCATCTTGACAACAATTAAATGGTGGTTCTAACTTCATACTAACATACCCTTAACATTCATACAAAAAACATTCACACATCATACATCCTACAACACTAGGCAGAGATGATTTTAGATGACAGGGGGACCGATGATCAAATGTCCAGGTTGGTTCAATGGGTTCCTAAATAGGAACAGACGCCAACGCGCGTTTCGGTGTGTAGCCCCGTCCGGGGCAACACCTTCATCAGGGCAAAGTGGGGTAGCGAAGAAGGAACCACACATGTACAGAGCTTCTGTATGGGGAAACATATTAAAAACATATATTTTAGAAAACATACTTGCATGGGTTCAAGGCACAATAAGACAGGAATACGTAGATACTCATACAGATAATGACTAACAGTTTGTACCGTCCAGACTAGGCCCAGAGACAACAATTATACAGTAGAGGTACCACATCAATATATAGGCTTTTTAGATAAAAAGGGAAAAGAAAAAGAAAAAGAAAAAACACTTTAACGCATAGATGGGAATATTAACGGAGGACATCTCCTTTAGCCTGACATAACAGTTGTGCTGTATTGAATTTTACCTACTGGTAGCGGATGGGGCTGGCGTATGGTTAACCAAGCGGATGGTAATTTGGTAGTGCCAGGAAGAGATCGCGTTGCCTTAGGTAAATATCTGAGATAGATGGAATCCTGTCCCCAGTTATACGTAACGGAATCAACCCCAGGGAGGGTAACACATGGATGGGTGGAGAAGTGTATCCCTGAGGTGGAAGAAAAGGCATATCAATATACTTATCTTGCCCGGGGCTGGTCTTGCCTACGAGTAGAAAGTCATGATACAGGATCACAATTTTTAAATGCATACCTTAACATCAAGGGGGAGATACCATGCAGGACTGTAGATGTATGCTGACCTTGTCTGCTACTCGTATAAAATGAATATACCTGAAACGTGGGAAATGGCAGTTTAATTAGACGCTAACTACAAGTATCGTCCTGGCTTGAAGAGAAAACACGTGGTAACAACATGGGGAATTGTTTCGGGGGTACCTTTTCGAGGATGGAGAGAAAACCACAGTTGGATTCTGGTCAGTGCTAGGGCCGCCGGCTGGGAGTGTATAGATTAGGCTAATCTACAATGAAAAAAGAGAGAGGTGGTAGAGTGAATGAGGATTAGGCTGCACGGGGTGCCAGCAGAGAGTAAACATCAAGGTGGGGGCCAGCCTACCGATGCGGAAGTCTTAGGAGGATTCGTCAGTCTGCCGTCACGAAGTTTTCACGTTTAGTCGGGTCCCTTCAGGATGGAACCTAGAGGGCAACAGACGAGTATTACCGAAATGAGGGTAACATGCAGAAAGGGCGGTTATGGGCTCGAACTGTGACTACTTGATTTAGTCAGCAGTATGGGCTTACCTGGCGCATTGGCAGGCGGCAGTCTCCAATCGGCGGTCCGGGTCGCATGCACGAGGACAGGCAGTGCTGGCGGCGTAGAGAACGTCTATATATACTAAAAGCAGGAGCCGATGTTAGGTTCAGGTGAGGAGGCGCAGGGGAATCCTAGCGTCTAAGCGACATAGAGGACGGGTTTACAAAGGTACTAATCCCTGCGATGGAACAACAGCGGCCATCTTGTAATGGGGACCCATCATTACAGAACCAAGGTTTAGAGATGGAATCTCATGAAAGGTAATGAGGCTTAAAGGGGCGGTAGCCCAGGGGCACAATCATCTAACTGGAAGTATTAGTTCTAAATGAATTCCAGCTATTTGCATAAAGATTCTTGGACCTATGGGTCGAACATGACAACCAGGAGATCACAGTGTCTCTTTTTACCAAACCTACCGCCCGAAACACCATACTGCAATATGGAAGCTACCACCCCCGTTGCCAACGTGACAACATCCCCTTCAGTCAATTCCTTCGCATTAGAAGGAATTGCACAGATATCAAAGACTTCTTAACTGAGGGAGATATACTGAAGGAGAAGTTGCTGCAACGGGGGTATCCTTACCGGCTGGTTAAGGATAGCTTCAAACGGGCCCGTTACTATAACCGAGAAGCCATGTTCGAACCTAGGGATCCTAACTCCAAGGAATCCATTGTCTGTATCACCCGACACTCGACCATAAACAACCAACTTAGACAAGCTATCAACTCTAGCTGGTTTTTGCTTAACTTAAACCAAGACCAAAGTGCGCTACCTAAACCCATCTTTGCATTTAAACGCAACAAAAACCTCAAAAATCACTTAGTGAGAGGTAAAATGCAAGGACCGGAACCCTTAACACAGAGTTCCATCACTGGGACCGGTCCAGTGACGGGCAACCACAAATGTGGTAAATGCCAGGCATGCCCGAATGCAATAGTGGGAAAGGAAATAGTGACTCCCACTCGTACTATCCACCTCTCTAAAATGAGCAATTGTAGGTCTTCCAATTGTATTTACATCATCATATGTCCATGCAAAACACCATATGTTGGTGAAACAGGAAGGGAGATCAGGTTGCGCATTGGAGAGCACAAATCCAATATCCGCACTGGCAAAAGAGGAGCCCCTCTAGTCGAACATTGGACATCCAAGGGGCATTCCGAAAATGACCTCAGATGGTCCATATTGGAAAAGATTCAAACTCCGGCAGGCACTGATCCCACATCGCTAAGAAAAAAACGTGAGGTCTTTTGGATCTTTTTTCTCAATAGCATGGAGAAGGGCCTGAATGAGGAATGCCCGTGGGCGAATGCCCTACTGTAAATTCTGGTGACGTTGTGCCCCGCGATTTGCTGAGTGTACATCTCTGGTCGGTCGATTACTGCAAAGTACCCTAAATCCTTTTATTGTCTTATCTTTTTTCTTTCTTTTTTCTGTATTCAATCCCTTTCCTCCCCGTTTGTAATCCCTGCCTTGCCCATTCATATTCAACAGAGCTCCGGGGTTTTAACTCCATATATAGTGCAGGTAAATATACCTTCACCCGGCCGTATTCTTTGTCCGTATCTTTATGCAAATAGCTGGAATTCATTTAGAACTAATACTTCCAGTTAGATGATTGTGCCCCTGGGCTACCGCCCCTTTAAGCCTCATTACCTTTCATGAGATTCCATCTCTAAACCTTGGTTCTGTAATGATGGGTCCCCATTACAAGATGGCCGCTGTTGTTCCATCGCAGGGATTAGTACCTTTGTAAACCCGTCCTCTATGTCGCTTAGACGCTAGGATTCCCCTGCGCCTCCTCACCTGAACCTAACATCGGCTCCTGCTTTTAGTATATATAGACGTTCTCTACGCCGCCAGCACTGCCTGTCCTCGTGCATGCAACCCGGACCGCCGATTGGAGACTGCCGCCTGCCAATGCGCCAGGTAAGCCCATACTGCTGACTAAATCAAGTAGTCACAGTTCGAGCCCATAACCGCCCTTTCTGCATGTTACCCTCATTTCGGTAATACTCGTCTGTTGCCCTCTAGGTTCCATCCTGAAGGGACCCGACTAAACGTGAAAACTTCGTGACGGCAGACTGACGAATCCTCCTAAGACTTCCGCATCGGTAGGCTGGCCCCCACCTTGATGTTTACTCTCTGCTGGCACCCCGTGCAGCCTAATCCTCATTCACTCTACCACCTCTCTCTTTTTTCATTGTAGATTAGCCTAATCTATACACTCCCAGCCGGCGGCCCTAGCACTGACCAGAATCCAACTGTGGTTTTCTCTCCATCCTCGAAAAGGTACCCCCGAAACAATTCCCCATGTTGTTACCACGTGTTTTCTCTTCAAGCCAGGACGATACTTGTAGTTAGCGTCTAATTAAACTGCCATTTCCCACGTTTCAGGTATATTCATTTTATACGAGTAGCAGACAAGGTCAGCATACATCTACAGTCCTGCATGGTATCTCCCCCTTGATGTTAAGGTATGCATTTAAAAATTGTGATCCTGTATCATGACTTTCTACTCGTAAGCAAGACCAGCCCCGGGCAAGATAAGTATATTGATATGCCTTTTCTTCCACCTCAGGGATACACTTCTCCACCCATCCATGTGTTACCCTCCCTGGGGTTGATTCCGTTACGTATAACTGGGGACAGGATTCCATCTATCTCAGATATTTACCTAAGGCAACGCGATCTCTTCCTGGCACTACCAAATTACCATCCGCTTGGTTAACCATACGCCAGCCCCATCCGCTACCAGTAGGTAAAATTCAATACAGCACAACTGTTATGTCAGGCTAAAGGAGATGTCCTCCGTTAATATTCCCATCTATGCGTTAAAGTGTTTTTTCTTTTTCTTTTTCTTTTCCCTTTTTATCTAAAAAGCCTATATATTGATGTGGTACCTCTACTGTATAATTGTTGTCTCTGGGCCTAGTCTGGACGGTACAAACTGTTAGTCATTATCTGTATGAGTATCTACGTATTCCTGTCTTATTGTGCCTTGAACCCATGCAAGTATGTTTTCTAAAATATATGTTTTTAATATGTTTCCCCATACAGAAGCTCTGTACATGTGTGGTTCCTTCTTCGCTACCCCACTTTGCCCTGATGAAGGTGTTGCCCCGGACGGGGCTACACACCGAAACGCGCGTTGGCGTCTGTTCCTATTTAGGAACCCATTGAACCAACCTGGACATTTGATCATCGGTCCCCCTGTCATCTAAAATCATCTCTGCCTAGTGTTGTAGGATGTATGATGTGTGAATGTTTTTTGTATGAATGTTAAGGGTATGTTAGTATGAAGTTAGAACCACCATTTAATTGTTGTCAAGATGCTTATTTATTTTGATACTAAATTATTTATATCCATATACAATGACAATGAATTCACAGAAATAAATAATAAATTTTGATAAAATCAAACTTGTTATATGATTTGCTTGGGTTCAGGACAATTTTTATAATACTAAGGACCTCTCCAAGGCCATTGATTAAAATTACTGCGGGCAGGTCCCCTCCTAGTGTTTGATTGTTACTTTCCCCATCGACCTGCCTAAATTGATGTGGGGTCCCCCTCTGATTTGATATAACTGGTGTGAAACCTATGGTTTTTTCAGTGAATTTAATAGGTTTTTTAAATGCTAATTCCTAACTATAACCGGTGTGAAACCTATGTTTTTTTCAGTGAATTTCATAGGTTTTTTAAATGCTAATTCCTAACTATAACTGGTGTGAAACCTATGGTTTTTTCAGTGAATTTCATAGGTTTTGTTAATGCTAATTCCTAACTATAAGTTTCACTTTATAAATAAGACTGTTAGCACTCTAGTTGTTCTTTTTAACACTCTGGTACATTCTGTCATTGGGCTACAGTTGGGCTACATCTAGTTGAAATTTGGGCTACATTTACAATTTTTGGTCTCTGGTGGCCATCTTTGGGCTACATTGGGCTACTTTGGGCTACATTTGGGCTACATTTTGGCTCTAACATATATTAAGCCCAATGTAGCACAATACATATTTTTATAAAGTTAATTTTTTTACAAACCACTTCAGAATAGGGCTACCTGTCCCTACAATTATCCCATTTTTTTTTTTTTAATTTTTGGGGGGAGCGCTCCCAGAGCGCGCCCCGGAGTGCGCCCCGAAAAGCGTATTTCTGAAAAGCGCCCCCGGGCGCGCTCCGGGGAGCGTCTCGTGAGCGCCAATATCGCAAACGAAAACATGATCGTGACGTATCGCGTAGCCGCGACCGCGTGATACGCACGGCGTAAGCGCACCCGGAAGTACTCGAGCGAATACGATCGCACAACGTAAACTTCCGACGCGCTTACGCTGCGCGCCCCCGTGCGCGTAGCGTAAGCGCATCGGGTCATGTGAGCAGAAAATAACACTTTTCATGGTTCATAACAGTTTTAGTTTCATAATGATGAAGCCCCTGGTCTTGTGACCTGAAAATAACACTTCTCATTGGTTCAGGACAGTTTTTTTTTCTAAATGATGAAAGACCCCACCTTTTTTCCTTATTCTGACTTTGTCCTTTGACTGAGGAAGACCTGTTTGTTGCTCTGTCTACTTTTTTGCTCCAAATAATGGCTTCAGTAGTAGCATCAGCTGGTGCATCTGCCCCACCACCACCACCACAACCACCAAGAGGACCAGCTCCAAATTATATTGGTGGTCAAGAACAGGAGGAGGAGGAAGAGGAAGAGGAGGAGGGGAGAAGAAGATGGCTGCCAGAAGAAAATGCACCTTACAAACCCAAACCACACATTGTATGGCAGTTTTTTTCAATCCCAGAGGGGAAAAAAAAGGTGAATGCGCCCAAGGTGACTTGCCTCATCTGCAATGATGAACTTTCACGGGGCAACCCAAACAAAAAATATTCTTTTGGTAACTATACCATGATTCGGCACATGACCAGAAAGCACCCAAACAACTACTCTCGAGCAGAGTTCAGGGAACTGGCCAGTAACCTCCCCCGGTCATCAAGGACCCCCTCCCAAAGAAACCAACCCACCTCACCAGAACCAGAAACATCCGAGGTGATGCCTTGCATTCAGCCGAGATTTGCTGATTTTAAAATCACTTGTTCTGCATGTGGCAAGCTTATCGCCTATGGCGAAAAAAGCGTTAAGCTCATCGTCCTTGCAGGTGATAATCACAAGTGCCCCAAAAAGAAGTAATTTTTTGGGTTTTTTGTTTTTTTGCTCCAGTTGAGCCAGTTTCAATTCCCTTTTTTTGTTTCTCCCCCTAAAAAAATACAAAAAAAATATAAAACTGTTTTGAAAAGCCAAAAAAAGTTCAAAAAGTTCAAAAAACACAAAAAAAATATAAAACAACAAAAAGAAGAAAAAAAAAAGTTCTTTTTAGAACTACCTCCAATTTCTAAATAAAAACTTCATTTTTTAAAAAACTCTCATCTTTTTCCCTCGTTTTACGCTCCCCGGTGCGCTACCTGGTGCGCGCACCGGGCGCTTCCCCCGCGCAAAACGAAAAAAAAATATATATTTTAAATGCCCCGCGGGGCCCTTTTATAGCCCCCACATCAAACCTAGGGGGTCAAAGGGCTCTATCCCTGACGCCTTATGGTCAGTTCCCCCTTTGTTTTAGCCACCTCTTATGTCTCGATTTTACCGAGACACAAGATGGCGGCCGCTCTGGACTGTTTCGAATGTTTACAGACACCCGAGAGCCAATCAGCTTTCCATGCGCACCTCGCGTCACGCGCCCGGAGCGCTCCCTGGTGCGCGCACCGGTGCGCTGCTATAGATATATATATTTTTTGTAACCTAAATTACTCAAAATCCACTGCAGCACATATCTTGAGACATAGCAAAGGCACATCAGGCTACCAATCCCTACAATTTTGCCAAATTTGGTGGAAATCCATTCAGCCGTTCGGGTTAAAAGTGAAATCGACCGCCCTATGGAAATTAACATGGGGAAAACGCGTTTTGGGACCCCCCTTTTATCTCGGCCCCCGCTTGACGAAACCCCCCCACCCCCCAAACTTTCAGGGAAGGACCGGAACGCCGCGAGGCCATTTTGAGGGAATTTTGAGGCAGATTCGTCAACCGGCGCCAAAGTTATTCCAAATAGAATTTTGAGATTTAACATTGAAAAAAATCCTAACTATAACTACCTACTGGCGACCGCCAGTAGGTAATATATAAATATATATATATAAATTCACTGAAGAAAACCATTGTTTTCACACACATTATAGTTAGGAATTTGCATTTTAAAAAACCTTGGAAATTCACTGAAAAAACAATAGGTTTCACACAGGTTCTGCTGGAAATTTCACTCATACAAAACCATTGAAATTCCCCCGTTATAGTTAGTTCAGCTAACTATAACTCGCGCGTCCGCAATCCACTGCTGATGATGTCACTCATGACATGGTCAGTGACATCACTCATGACATCATTGATGACATCTCAAATAACATCACTGATGACAACATCCTTGTGAAAGAGTGGCAGACCTCCTCTCGCCCTAATATAACCTTTGATACACACATTCAAAAATAGAAACTAAAATTTTCAAAAAAATGGAGATACCAATACCAGTTACAACAACCTATTCAGTAATTCCAACATGAATGAGTACGGTGATTGCACAGTCCTTTGTACGGCTAATTGTACTCTGCGCGTACCCGCACACACACTACTAATACGCTTTGACGTTACGCGGCACATCAGCGCTTCCGGGTCATGTACACTTGTACGGCGCCCCCGCACACGTACCCCACAAAAGTTTTATAATGTTTAAAACGATATATCTATGTGTTTAATGTCAATTTTAAAGTTAAAAAGGTGAATTTGCCTTCAAGGGACTTTATTCAATCTGTATTTTGTTTAGTTGAGATTGTTCTAAAAAGGACCAGTCAATTGTCCTTGAAGTGAATAAATCAACAATTTGCTATCTTAAAAAAGAGCATTGCATCAACATATAACATGTAAACATATAAACAAAGACACAAGGTGTATACGAAAAAATATATTTTTATCAAGTAGTTCATTCAAAGAAATCAGCTTCATATACAGATCAATAAACAAATAGAAATTAGGACTGTGGGTACACACATAAGTAAATTACTAGGTGACACAACAGAACCTAAAAAAGCACCTATCCCAAATCACATTGAGTAAAACAAAGAAAGGGATAAGGTGTATAGTCGACGTTTCGGTTTCTCAGGCGTTAATTTGCTGAAACCATCCTCAGGACTGTTATTAATTGTGGTCTGTATAGAGATATTGTTATCTGTTCATAAAGTATCGTTACTGCATCCCATGGATGATTGTGGATCGGAATGTCTTTAAAATCTATTAGTTGTAAGGCAATGGGCTTCACGTGATATTTCAAGCTGTAGGTGAGAACAGATATTCCTCATAGAGCTCAGATATTATGGAAAGACACGAAGCATCCAGTGCGTGTGAAATGGGATCTTGTCAATCACCGGTATCAAAATAAAACAAATCAATACGAATTGGAGTCGGTAATACGTCGAGCAGTTATTAATCCTGCACCGCCTAGTATTCGGACAGAGTAGAGTTGAAGAGCGTCTCGTCTGTACGGAGCCACACTTCTTCCAAAATTTTAAAGTTAGACATTATCTGGGATAATCATGAAAATAGTTTTTTTTAACTTTTAATAAGCGTATATTACTTTTAAAAGCAATTACGCAAATCGCGCCGATACGTCATGCGTACTCGCACGGTAAGAACACCGTAAACGCCCTGTAATCGTACGCAAAGCCATGTGACTTTCAAAGAACAGATTTGATTGGTTCATAACACTTCCTATTTCAAATCTTCAAAGACCCCTCTCATTTTAATCATTCTACTTTGACTTTCTCAGGAGAAGCATCTCTTCTGTGGAGCTCACTTATTTGGAAAAAATTCACCATGGCTCAATTTGTTGACTCTTCTTCTCAACATTCCTCTGATGAAGAATTTCTACCTGAGCCACCTCAGAAGAAGAGGAAGGAAGCTGCTCTTTGGAAATGTTTTACATTTCCTCAAGGGGAAAAAAAGGTCAACGCTCCCAAAGTGACCTGTAAAATTTGTGAGGTTACTCTCTCTAGGGTGACCCCAACAAAAAATACTCATTCGGGACAGCAAGCATGGTGCGCCATGTGAAGAATTCGCACCCGAACAACTATGCCAGAGTTGCAACACAAAGTTTGCAGGAGGAGCGTCAAGCAGCTGTTCCTAGCACATCAAGTGCACCACCACCTTCTCCGAGCAGTCCGCATGCAAACATACAGCCAGATTTTGCAGATCTGACTATTCTTTGCAACTTTTGCAATGAATTATTATGCTATGGGGAACAATCTATTGACCTCATTGTGCTCAGGAAACAGAACCACCGTTGACCACGGCATTTTTACTGTTTTCTTGCAGGTCCACAGTTTTTTTTGTTCCAGTTTAATTTTTTTGTTTAAAAAAAATTGCTCAAAAAATACAAAACTAAAATGACAAAAAAACAGTTCTTGTCAGAACTGTGAGAAGTTGGCCCGATATGCAACGTTCGCTATTCTAGCGACCGCTATGTATCGTTCCAACGACCCTTATGGTGTTTGGTTGTAAGTCAACCTATAGACCAGCTATCCTAGTAGCGTGGATACGAGCAGTCTAAGGCTAAAGACTCGAGAGGGCGTGTTAAGCCAGCTGTTATACCATCACATACCCCTTGAACACCAAGTGAAAGGACACCACACAAGTGTTATGAAAATAAACAGTATATTTATTAAGAATCACAACAGCCCTGTACTCTTTATGAGGACAGGGTACTAAGCACAAACCAAATCTCTTATGAAAATACTTCAAGTGCACAATTAAAACAAGTGTCCGAGGACACAGAAAGTTTAAGGTCTCGGGCGGACCCGATAAGGCAAGTCGGAAGCGAGGGACTCGGGACCCTAGAGTAAAGAGGCTATGCAGGCACCGAAATGCCGAGTTACCTAGCCACGAGGGCTGCGGCTGCACAAGTCTTACAGGCGTCGGGGTCTTCGCTGACGAGCCAGGAGCCGGAAGAAAAAGAGTTGCTGGCCGGCGACCAGTGATGAATAGTTCGTAGAGATCCAAGCCTGGATCAGAGATCGTTGATACCTGAAAGCAGAGGGGACCAAGTTCGTACTACTAGCCAGTAGTCAGAGGGTACCAGGAAGGCACCGGTTGGCCGTCACCTCGACCAGGTGAGTGGGCGACGCTAGGCTCTGCAGTCTCACGGACCAGGAGGCGTTGTCGGCGACCACGGTGGAGGTGCGAGCTGTCCCACGAAGGATGATGCTGTCGGCGTCGCTGGGCCCAGGATGGGGCAACAAGCCTTGGCAGATCTCAGGGCCACGTGGTGGGCCTAAGATGGCGTCTTGAGTGGACCAGGAGGGTCCGGGGTGCTTCTCGCAAAGATGGAAGCAAGGGCCAGTCTGGAGCAACCAGACCAGCAGTGTTGATTGTCGGATGTCGTCACAGAAGGGCACAAGCCAGCGGCTAGTGACCAGACAACGTGCTGAGCAGCGAGCAGAAGGGCCCCACGCAGATCGTGGAGATGCTGGGAGACTGCACTTCGGTGCTGGAGCGGCTCAGGGTCGGGGCTTCTCGGACCCCAGAGCACTCACCAGAGAATTGCTTCGATGGTCGTGCTGGTTAAGAGCGTGCAGGTTCTGATGATGGCCGGTCCCTCGAGGTCTCGTCGCACCCACAGATCACAGCTGAGCTGATGACGTGGGTAGAGGTCAGAGGTGCCAGGGAAGCCGGTTCTCGTCGAGCTGGGCCGTCGGATCCTTGAGGAAGGACTTGCAGCAAACCGCAGAGTTCTTAGATGGTGCCCGCTGATGCAGGGTGACTACTCCTTAGTCACAAGGGAGAAATCTTGAGAAGAGTCTTGAGTGTCCTTTCGTGGAAAGTAGTTCTTGATTCAAAGATGATCTAATTTGGAAGGGTCCCCGCTCCGGTCTTTATCCTAAAGAAAGGGGTGGGTACATGACTAGGTCCTGCCCTAAGGGTGGGACCAGGAAGGGGGGTAGTTACACCCCTCTCCCCTGCCGGACTTTCCCCAGGCCAGGGCTGGCGCCCCTGGAACTGGTTCTGACCGGCAGATGCGTAGTGAGCACCGGGGTGCCACTCCGCAGTCACCTTCTCGCAAAAGCCCTACCTACCCAGAATACACAAACCCTGTCTGGGACGGTGCGAACACCGCCCTCGACAGGAAACCCTTTGTCCAAGCTCTCCTCGCTGGAAGGACTCCCAGCAGCAGGAGGTCAGACTCGTGTCTGTGGTGGCAGCATCCATTTTGTGGAGCTGAGGCTTTAGTTAACTTTAACCGGGGTTCACAGTTACGTACATGTCGTGTCCCTCTAGAAGGGCGGAATGCTAACCTCGTCGCCAGAGTTGGTGAGAGGGCAGCATCCCGATTCGTATGACACCTTACTCGACATGTCTTGATAACGCGACACCGAAGTTACCGATGTGGTACGCGTTATCATGGAACAGCCATTGGATATTGATTCCGCAAGCTGCAGCCGGGCTCGGCTCGGGCCAGAGCCTAGTTCACACGAGCCCACGCACTCTGCCTTCAGGATTGTCAAGGCCTGCCATAGGAGTGACTGATAGGAACTCGGGTGTCCATTGTATGGTTAGATATAGGGCTACTATATCCAAAGCAAAGGGTGATTACACGACTTCGCCCCAGCTGTCATGCAGCCAGTTGTGTCAAATTTAGGAGGCCAGCCAGGGGTGGCATAATACATGCTGCAGCCCCTGGCGGCCCTGGGTACGCCTATGCCCTGAGTTACAGGGTCTGATAAGGTGGCCCAGTACCAATTGGTAAATGCACCTAGGGTACATGTCGTAATTTAGAAAGAGAACAGCCAGGCTGCGGGTCTGATTAGCAGGCCCACAGCCAGAGAAAGTCGTAAACCAGTGAAACAAAAGCAAAAAAACCTGGGTGATCATAGGATTGCAGACCCTACTCTCCTACATGACCCCCCCCCAAACGTCGGAACAATAAGCTAACCTTGACCAGGTGAGTCTTCTTGTTCTAAGTGGAAATATCTGGAGAGCCCATCGGCATTGCCATGATCAGTACCAGGTCTATGTTCCACTGTAAAGTCCATCCCCTGTAGGGAAATGGACCACCTTAGCAGTTTGGGATTTTCACCCTTCATCTGATTTAGCCACAAGAGGGGCTTATGGTCGGTCTGAATCTTGAAGTGAGTGCCAAACAAGTATGGCCTCAGCTTCTTCAGGGCCCAAACCACAGCAAAGGCCTCCCTCTCAATAGCTGACCAATTCTTCTCTCTAGGGGTCAGCCTTCTGCTTATAAAAGCAATGGGCTGGTCTTGACCATCAAAATTCAGTTGAGAAAGAACAGCTCCCACACCCAACTCAGAAGCATCTGTTTGGACAATGAATGGTTTGGAGTAGTCCGGACTCTTGAGGATAGGCGCCGTGCACATGGCCTGCTTTAGGTCATCGAATGCTTTTTGACAGCTCGCTGTCCACTGAACCTTTTTTGGCATTTTCTTGCTTGTCAGTTCGTTTAATGGTGTCACGATGGAACCATAGTTCCTGACAAACTTCCGGTAGTATCCAGTCAGGCCCAAGAAAGCTCGAACCTGAGTCTGGGTGGTTGGAGGAGCCCAGTCCCTGATTGACTGTATCTTGCTCTCCAGTGGCTGAACCTGGCCTCCACCTACAAGGTGGCCCAGGTATACAACCTGTGTCTGCCCTATCTGGCACTTGGTGGCCTTGATAGTGAGGCCTGCCGCTTGCAGAGCCTCTAACACTTTCCGCAGGTGGACCAGGTGATCCTCCCAGGTGGAGCTGAAGACAGTAATATCGTCAAGATACGCCGCACAGAAGTCATCCAGCCCAGTAAGGACTTGATTCACCAACCTTTGGAAGGTGGCAGGTGCATTTTTCAGACCAAAGGGCATCACCACGAACTGATAATGCCCACCAGGGGTTGAAAATGCGAATTTAGGCTTGGTGTCCTCAGCTAACCTGATTTGCCAATACCCAGCTGTCAGGTCAAACGTACTTAAGTAGTTGGCCGAAGCCAATCTATCGATAAGCTCGTCTGCCCTTGGTATTGGGTGGGCGTCAGTCTTAGTGACTGCATTGAGACCCCTGTAGTCTACGCAGAACCTCATCTCTTTCTTACCGCCCTGGGTGTGAGGTTTCGGCACTAGAACTACGGGACTAGCCCAAGGGCTGTCCGAGGGTTCAATGACTCCCAGCTCCAACATTTTCTGCACTTCACTCTTGATGCAGTCTCTAACATGATCAGGCTGCCGGTAGATTTTACTCTTAACGGGTAAGCTGTCACCAGTGTCGACCTCATGGGTGCACCAATTGGTCTGACTGGGGGTTAGAGAAAACATATGTCTGAACGACTGAAGAACCTGTTTACAGTCGCTCTGTTGATGTTCGGAGAGGCTGCCACAAAAGACAACACCATCTACCGATCCATCGTCAGGATTCTGAGTGAGCAGGTCGGGGAGAGGGTCACTCTCCTCTTCCTGTCCCTCATCTAGGGCCATGAGCAAACTCATGTCCTTCCTGTCGACATATGCCTTGAGCCTGTTGACATGAAGCACCCTGTGGGGGCTCCGGGGAGTTCCCAGGTCGACCAGGTAGGTGACCTCTCCCTTTTTCTCCAGGATGGTGTAGGGCCCGGACCATTTGTCCTTGAGTGCTGCTGGGGCCACTGGCTCCAACACCCACACCTTCTGTCCGGGCTGATAAACAGTCAAGACAGCCTTTTGGTCATGCCAAGCTTTTTGGAGTTCTTGGCTGGCCTTAAGGTTTTCAGATGCCTTCTCCATGTATTCAGCCATCCGCGAGCGGAGGCCAAGCACATAGTCCACTATGTTGGCTGCAGGCTTTTTGAGAGGTCTCTCCCATCCTTCCTTCACCAAACACAGGGGTCCTCTTACAGGATGTCCGTACAAAAGTTCAAAAGGGCTGTAGCCAACCCCCTTCTGCGGGACTTCTCTGTAGGCGAACAAGAGGCAGGGGATCAGGACGTCCCATCTACGCCGAAGCTTTTCCGGTAGTCCATGAATCATCCCTTTCAGGGTCCTGTTGAATCTCTCAACAAGCCCATTGCATTGTGGATGATAGGGTGTAGTGAACTTGTAGTTGACACCACATTCCTTCCACATAGCAGTCAAGTAGCTCGACATAAAGTTTGCACCTCTGTCGGAGACGACCTCCTTAGGGAAGCCCACTCTGGAGAATACTCCAACTAGGGCTCTTGCCACAACAGGTGCTGTAGTGGTCCTAAGGGGAATAGCTTCAGGATACCTGGTGGCATGATCCACTACCACCAGTATAAACTTGTGCCCTGATGCTGTTGGTGGTTCCATGGGACCGACGATGTCGATCCCCACCCGTTCAAAGGGCACCCCCACCACAGGCATTGGTATAAGGGGGGCCTTTGTCGTGCCACCTGACTTACCACTGGCTTGGCAAGTGACACAGGAGCGGCAAAACTCCTTGGTATCTTCGTTCATATGAGGCCAGTGAAAGTGCGAGACAAGCCTGTCCCACGTTTTCGTCTGGCCTAAGTGACCTGCTAAGGGAATCTCGTGGGCCAAGGTAAGTAGGAAACCACGCTGAGACAAGGGTACAACCAGCCTCCTGGTCATGCCAGGCTTGGGGTCTCTTGACTCAGTGTACAGGAGTCCATCTTCCCAGTATACCTTGTGGGTACCTGTGGCGTTCCCAGCAGCCTCAGCAGCAGCCTGCTGTCTGAGGGGTTCAAGAGAAGGGCAGTCTAACTGGTCCTTCCCCAGGTCTTCCCTTGAGGGTCCCCCTGAACCCAAGAATTCAACTTGATCAAGTTCGAACTCCCTAGGCTCAGTTTCCCTCAATTCTCGTAGGTCAGCCTCCTCTGAGACTTGATCCACGACCTGGGGCAAGGGGGAAGGCGCAGCCTTAACCCTACTGCTCTTTTTCTTGGGAGGTGTCTGGTCCGTTGTTGCAGGATCCAGCACCTGTTCAGCGGGGCATTTCCTGACCTGTGACCTGGTCACAGCGAACGCATGTGCTGGCAAACCTAACATTTCCATGTGAGTCCGGTGCTCCACTTCTGACCATTGTGATGACTCCAAATCATTGCCCAACAAACAATCCACTGGGAGGTCTGGACTAACTACAACCTTCTTTTGGCCAGTTACCCCTCCCCAGGAGAAAGCTACAATTGCCATACTGTGATTGGTAGTGACATTGCTTGCATTGGTCACCAGGAATTCTGTACCTGCCATGATCTGTCCAGGGTCCACAAAGTTAGGCGTCACCATGGTGACGCTGGCACAAGTGTCCCTATAGGCCTGAGCCATCTTTCCATTTATGAAAGGCGTCTGTCTGTATTTGCCCAAAGTATTGGGACTTATGTCAGGGGACACGTCCGCGTCCCCTGTACTGACAAGGACAGCCTGAGTGAGTGTGCCAACTAAGTTGTCACGCCCCTCAGAACCCAGGGTTAACCCTACTAAACCCTTGGGAGGCGCACTACCACTGCTGACTGTACTAGGGGGCACAGGTGCCTTAGGGGCTGCAGTGGCAGGAGTCTGCCCTCCTCCTTTCTTGGTGCACTCACTAAACCAGTGAGATTTACTTTTACAGTACTGGCACCATCTTTTGGATTGGCCTTCTTTCTTCTTTTGGGGAGCCTGACCCCCACCCTCTTTGGGTTGTTGGGGACCTGTCGAAGACTTCTGGTCATTTTGTTCCCCCTTAGAATCTTTACCCTTCTGGTCTGCTTTCTTCTGACCACCTTGATTCTGGCCCTGGTTCTGTTTAACTCTCGTACGAACCCATCTGTCTGCCTTCTTTCCCAATTCTTGGGGAGAGGTCAGATCCGAGTCGACAAGATGCTGATGCAACAACTGGTTCTGACAATTGTTTAAAATTTGTTCTCTCATCATCAAATTATACAATCCTTTGTAATCAGTAACCTTACTGCCCAGCAACCAGCCCTCAAAAGCCTTAGTGGCACAATCGACAAAGTCAGACCAATCTTGAGACTGCGTTTTCTGGGTATCCCTGAACAGCACCCTGTACTGCTCAGTGGTTAGGCCAAACCCTTCAACGAGTGTATTCTTCAAGACGTGGTAATTATTGGCATCCTCTACCCTTGTGGTGAGGAGCTTGTCTCTTCCTTTACCCTCAAAGGAGAGCCACAAGATAGCTGCCCACTGACTCTGGGGAACACCTTGCACAGTGCAGGCCCTCTCCAAAGCAGTAATCCATTTGTGGATGTCGTCCCCTTGTTTAAAGGGGGGCACTATCTTACCCAGGTGTTTCGTATCAAAACTCCTTTCCCTATTACTAGGTACAATGCTGCCACCAGTGGGGACTACCCCACTTAACTGTTGCTCTCTAGCGAAGGCAAGCCTTTCTTTGGCCAGGGCAAGTTCTTCCCTTTCGATCCTCAGATTAGCTGCCCTTTCCTTAGCTTCGTACACTCTCCGCTGAGGGGACGTCATCCCTCTTTGCGAAGAGTTGTGAGAGCCATTGGTTTGAAGGGATCTGCCAGAGTCTCTCGACAGAGATCGGGCTCGTCCATTCCCAATGTTAAGCGGACCTGACAGTAGCGCTGGGGGTCCCCCAGTACCACTATCATGTTTGCTTAAGTTGGACCTGCTTAGTCTAACGACTTCTACCTGTCCCTTATCTGCCTCATCCCCAGAGGGATCCTCATCCTCATCATCCTCCACATCTTCGTTCTCAGTTGCGAGGTGGATGAGGTCAGGATCGTCTCTGGTTCCCTCGAGGGGAGGCATGTCTCCTTCTGGATTAGAAGAGCTAAGACGGGTCTCAGCTTTTCTGGCATCATAAGTCTCCAAGAGACCAATCAGAAAGGACGTGGTGGGGTTAGACCCCTGCTTGATCTTCCGGGAGTGACACACCTGTCTTAACTCCTTGAAGCTCAGCACAGTATATCTTGAAGGGATGACCTGTGGAGGGTCAACTGACACAAGGGGAGACTCAGAGTTTCCTCCTTTGTCCGACATACTGTTTCTAGTGTGGTGTAAGTGATGCACCTACCTACACTATGTGTTTACCTACTGATCCCTTGCTAAGAGTTGCAACCAAGGTGTGCTAAGCCTTGAGGAGCTACAACAGCTGGTTCAGTAGAACTCAGAGTATTCTAAGCTTTAGTTATATGTACTACCAGTACTTATGTGATCTTTCAACAAGATATTCTTAGGATACGTGTGGTAAAACAACAGCAAGCTCAAATCCCAACCGCTGCTCACCAATGTGAGAAGTTGGCCCGATATGCAACGTTCGCTATTCTAGCGACCGCTATGTATCGTTCCAACGACCCTTATGGTGTTTGGTTCTAAGTCAACCTATAGACCAGCTATCCTAGTAGCGTGGATACGAGCAGTCTAAGGCTAAAGACTCGAGAGGGCGTGTTAAGCCAGCTGTTATACCATCACATACCCCTTGAACACCAAGTGAAAGGACACCACACAAGTGTTATGAAAATAAACAGTATATTTATTAAGAATCACAACAGCCCTGTACTCTTTATGAGGACAGGGTACTAAGCACAAACCAAATCTCTTATGAAAATACTTCAAGTGCACAATTAAAACAAGTGTCCGAGGACACGGAAAGTTTAAGGTCTCGGGCGGACCCGATAAGGCAAGTCGGAAGCGAGGGACTCGGGACCCTAGAGTAAAGAGGCTATGCAGGCACCGAAATGCCGAGTTACCTAGCCACGAGGGCTGCGGCTGCACAAGTCTTACAGGCGTCGGGTCTTCGCTGACGAGCCAGGAGCCGGAAGAAAAAGAGTTGCTGGCCGGCGACCAGTGATGAATAGTTCGTAGAGATCCAAGCCTGGATCAGAGATCGTTGATACCTGAAAGCAGAGGGGACCAAGTTCGTACTACTAGCCAGTAGTCAGAGGGTACCAGGAAGGCACCGGTTGGCCGTCACCTCGACCAGGTGAGTGGGCGACGCTAGGCTCTGCAGTCTCACGGACCAGGAGGCGTTGTCGGCGACCACGGTGGAGGTGCGAGCTGTCCCACGAAGGATGATGCTGTCGGCGTCGCTGGGCCCAGGATGGGGCAACAAGCCTTGGCAGATCTCAGGGCCACGTGGTGGGCCTAAGATGGCGTCTTGAGTGGACCAGGAGGGTCCGGGGTGCTTCTCGCAAAGATGGAAGCAAGGGCCAGTCTGGAGCAACCAGACCAGCAGTGTTGATTGTCGGATGTCGTCACAGAAGGGCACAAGCCAGCGGCTAGTGACCAGACAACGTGCTGAGCAGCGAGCAGAAGGGCCCCACGCAGATCGTGGAGATGCTGGGAGACTGCACTTCGGTGCTGGAGCGGCTCAGGGTCGGGGCTTCTCGGACCCCAGAGCACTCACCAGAGAATTGCTTCGATGGTCGTGCTGGTTAAGAGCGTGCAGGTTCTGATGATGGCCGGTCCCTCGAGGTCTCGTCGCACCCACAGATCACAGCTGAGCTGATGACGTGGGTAGAGGTCAGAGGTGCCAGGGAAGCCGGTTCTCGTCGAGCTGGGCCGTCGGATCCTTGAGGAAGGACTTGCAGCAAACCGCAGAGTTCTTAGATGGTGCCCGCTGATGCAGGGTGACTACTCCTTAGTCATAAGGGAGAAATCTTGAGAAGAGTCTTGAGTGTCCTTTCGTGGAAAGTAGTTCTTGATTCAAAGATGATCTAATTTGGAAGGGTCCCCGCTCCGGTCTTTATCCTAAAGAAAGGGGTGGGTACATGACTAGGTCCTGCCCTAAGGGTGGGACCAGGAAGGGGGGTAGTTACACCCCTCTCCCCTGCCGGACTTTCCCCAGGCCAGGGCTGGCGCCCCTGGAACTGGTTCTGACCGGCAGATGCGTAGTGAGCACCGGGGTGCCACTCCGCAGTCACCTTCTCGCAAAAGCCCTACCTACCCAGAATACACAAACCCTTTCTGGGACGGTGCGAACACCGCCCTCGACAGGAAACCCTTTGTCCAAGCTCTCCTCGCTGGAAGGACTCCCAGCAGCAGGAGGTCAGACTCGTGTCTGTGGTGGCAGCATCCATTTTGTGGAGCTGAGGCTTTAGTTAACTTTAACCGGGGTTCACAGTTACGTACATGTCGTGTCCCTCTAGAAGGGCGGAATGCTAACCTCGTCGCCAGAGTTGGTGAGAGGGCAGCATCCCGATTCGTATGACACCTTACTCGACATGTCTTGATAACGCGACACCGAAGTTACCGATGTGGTACGCGTTATCATGGAACAGCCATTGGATCTTGATTCCGCAAGCTGCAGCCGGGCTCGGCTCGGGCCAGAGCCTAGTTCACATGAGCCCACGCACTCTGCCTTCAGGATTGTCAAGGCCTGCCATAGGAGTGACTGATAGGAACTCGGGTGTCCATTGTATGGTTAGATATAGGGCTACTATATCCAAAGCAAAGGGTGATTACACGACTTCGCCCCAGCTGTCATGCAGCCAGTTGTGTCAAATTTAGGAGGCCAGCCAGGGGTGGCATAATACATGCTGCAGCCCCTGGCGGCCCTGGGTACGCCTATGCCCTGAGTTACAGGGTCTGATAAGGTGGCCCAGTACCAATTGGTAAATGCACCTAGGGTACATGTCGTAATTTAGAAAGAGAACAGCCAGGCTGTGGGTCTGATTAGCAGGCCCACAGCCAGAGAAAGTCGTAAACCATTGAAACAAAAGCAAAAAAACCTGGGTGATCATAGGATTGCAGACCCTACTCTCCTACAAGAACTACCTTCACTGGTCAAAAATAGAGCTTTATTTCTATATTAGTGTGTAAAACTTTGTCTGATTGAATGTGTAGTGCATAAATGAATGAATGAATACATTAGTAGTGTATGATGAATGTGAAAGTGTAGAACTATGCTACAGCATAAATCTATAAGGTGTTTACTTATAGTATACTGTAGTACTTTCAAAGCACTTGAATGTAATACATGTGCATAAATATGTTACAAGTCTATGCTTCCCTTTACACTGCTGGGGAAACTGCCTGGGTGAATTTGTAAGTGTTAGTGGCAGATTTACAACCTCCTTCTGTCTCTTTTACACTGCTATTGCATCACTTTTCTGACACAGCAGTGGTGCAAAAGATGCGTCATGGTGTGTGCTATTTACAATATGATGCATCTGGGAGGTGCTTACAAGGATTTCCTTTCCCCGCTGTGTCCTCTGGTTGCTGTTTTGGAGAGATGGTTGCTGTGATATTGGACCCGCCGGCCAGGAGCGCGTTGGAGGACCTGTCCTGAAGTGTTCTGTGCTTTATTCTGGCAACGTGGCAAATAAAAATTCTTAAGGTATTGAGCAGCCCAGAACCGCCTCGAGATCAGGCCTAGCAAGCGGCTTCTGCCAGGAGTAGTCCGTGACTTCACGGGGGTGTGCTGTCACGATACAAGCATTCCAGGGCCCGTCTGAATCTCGTAATTGGGGCTGGACGTAGGGGACTCGAAGGGATCCAGAACACCCCGTGAACAAGGTTACCCAGACTTTCAACGTAAGCACCTCTCTTTTGCAAGGCATTACAGCACTATTTAAGAACATTGGTCCCCACAGTAGCACTTACCCGGCCAGTGGCATGCTGGGAGCTGTAGTCCAGGACTCGAGACTACAGCAAAGACTATTAACATCTAAGTGGGAACAGCTGAACTTTCACCAATGAGAGAGCCGGTGGAGTCTCAAAGGGGAGGGTTTGGTGTAACCTGCACGTCATTAGCGGCATCTGAGGAAGGCCTATGAGCTGAAATGCATTATGCCGGAGGTGTTTGTTCTGCTGGAGGTGTTCATTAAAATGATTTCCTTTCCCCGCTGTGTCCTCTGGTTGCTGTTTTAGAGTGATCGTTGGTGTGATATTGGACGCGCCTGCCAGGAGCGCGTTGGAGGACCCGTCCTGAAGTGTTCTGGGTTTTATTCTGGCAACGTGGCAAATAAACATTCTCAAGGTATTGAGCAGCCCAGAACCGCCTCAAGATCAGGCCTAGCAAGCGGCTTCTGCCAGGAGCAGTCCGTGACTTCACGGGGTGTGCTGTCACTATACAAGCATTCCAGGGCCCGGCTGAATCTCGTAATTGGGGCTGGACGTAGGGGACTCGAGGGGATCCAGAACACCCCGTGAACAAGGTTACCCAGGCTTTCAACGTAAGCACCTCTCTTTTGCAAGGCATTACAGCACTATTTAAGAACATTGGTCCCCACAGTAGCACTTACCCGGCCAGTGGCATGCTGGGAGCTGTAGTCCAGAATTCTCGAGACTACAGCAGAGACAATTAACATCTAAGTGGGAACAGCTGAACTCTCACCAATGAGAGAGCCGGTGGAGTCTCAAAGGGGAAGGTTTGGTGCAACCTGCACGTCATTAGCGGCATCTGAGGAAGGCCTATGAGCCAAAATGCATTATGCCGGAGTTGTTTGTTCTGCTGGAGGTGTTCATTAAAAGGATTTCCTTTCCCCGCTGTGTCCTCTGGTTGCTGTTTTGGAGCGATCGTTGGTGTGATATTGGAGGCGCCTGCCAGGAGGGCGTTGGAGGACCCATCCTGAAGTGTTCTGGTCTTTATTCTGGCAACGTGGCAAATAAACATTCTCAAGGTATTGAGCAGCCCAGAACCGCCTCGAGATCAGGCCTCGCAAGCGGCTTCTGCCAGGAGCAGTCCGTGACTTCACGGGGGTGTGCTGTCACTAAACGAGCATTCCAAGGCCCGGCTGAATCTCGTAATTGGGGCTGGACGTAGGGGACTCGAGGGGATCCAGAACACCCCGTGAACAAGGTTACCCAGACTTTCAGCGTAAGCACCTCTCTTTTACAAGGCATTACAGCACTATTTAAGAACATTGGTCCCCACAGTAGCACTTACCCGGCTAGTGGCATGCTGGGAGCTGTAGTCCAGGACTCGAGACCGCAGCAGAGCCTATCAACATCTAAGTGGGAACAGCAGAACTCTCACCAATGAGAGAGCTGGTGGAGTCTCAAAGGGGAGGGTTTGGTGTAACCTGCACGTCATTAGTGGCATCTGAGGAAGGCCTATGAGCCAAAATGCATTATGCCGGAGGTGTTTGTTCTGCTGGAGGTGTTCATTAAAAGGATTTCCTTTCCCCGCTGTGTCCTCTGGTTGTTGTTTTGGAGCGATCGTTGGTGTGACATTGGACGCGCCTGCCAGGAGCGCGTTGGAGGACCCGTCCTGAAGTGTTCTGGGCTTTATTCTGGCAACGTGGCAAATAAACATTCTCAAAGTATTGAGCAGCCCAGAACCGCCTCGAGATCAGGCCTAGCAAGCGGCTTCTGCCAGGAGCAGTCAGTGACTTCACGGGGTATGCTGTCACTATACAAGCATTCCAGGGCCCGGCTGAATCTCGTAATTGGGGCTGGACATAGGGGACTCAAGGGGATCCAGAACACCCAGTGAACAAGGTTACCCAGGCTTTCAACGTAAGCACCTCTCTTTTGCAAGGCATTACAGCACTATTTAAGAACATTGGTCCCCACAGTAGCACTTACCCGGCCAGTGGCATGCTGGGAGCTGTAGTCCTGAATTCTCAAGACTACAGCAGAGACTATTAACATCTAAGTGGGTACAGCTGAACTCTCACCAATGAGAGTGCCGGTGGAGTCTCAAAGGGGAGGGTTTGGTGTAACCTGCACGTCATTAGTGCATCTGAGGAAGGCCTATGAGCCGAAATGCATTATGCCGGAGGTGTTTGTTCTGCTTGAGGTGTTCATTAAAAGGATTTCCTTTCCCCGCTGTGTCCTCTGGTTGCTGTTTTGGAGCGATTGTTGGTGTGACATTGGACGCGCCTGCCAGGAGCGCGTTGGAGGACCCGTCCTGAAGTGTTCTGTGCTTTATTCTGGCAACGTGGCAAATAAACTTTCTCAAGGTATTGAGCAGCCCCGAACTGCCTCGAGATCAGGCCTAGCAAGCGGCTTTTGCCAGGAGCAGTCCGTGACTTCACGGCGGTGTGCTGTCACTATACGAACATTCCAGGGCCCGGATGAATCTCCTAATTGGGGCTGGACGTAGGGGACTCGAGGGGATCCAGAACACCCCGTGAACAAGGTTACCCAGACTTTCAACGTAAGCACCTCTCTTTTGCAAGGCATTACAGCACTATTTAAGAACATTGGTCTCCACAGTAGCACGTACCCGGCCAGTGGTATGCTGGGAGCTGTAGTCCAGGACTCTAGACTACAGCAGAGACTATTAACATCTAAGTGGGAACAGCTGAACTCTCACCAATGAGAGAGCCGGTGGAGTCTCAAAGGGGAAGGTTTGGTGTAACCTGCACATCATTAGCGGCATCTGAGGAAGGCCTATGAGCTGAAATGCATTATGCCGGAGGTGTTTGTTCTGCTGGAGGTGTTTATTAAAAGGATTTCCTTTCCCCGCTGTGTCCTCTGGTTGCTGTTTTGGAGCGATCGTTGGTGTTACATTGTAAATTCCTGTATTGACGCAGCATTGTAAGCATAGAGCCCCCGAGCATTGCTGGAGATGCGTTGCACTTGCAACGCAACTGAAGCAATGTGCTGCCACCTTCAAGGCACAGATACATCACATATCTGTGCTGTTTTTGCCCCATAGTGCACCACATTGTAAATACGACGCATCCATAGTGATGATGTCACAGTGCACAATAACTGGAATATCCCTTAGGATATGCCAGTTATTGTACATCTACCCATTAGTGTTTTAATGTAGGGAATGGATTACTACACACTGATCAATGAGTCACTAAATAACTATAACAGGAGTGACAAAGTGTTTGGTGGAAGTGGAAGGATAGAGACGGGGAATTGAACATATAAAAGGCAAATTTCCAGGTGCATAGAAGACTGCAAGCATAGTCTATACGAGTTTAAAACATTCCATGGCCTAAGGCCTACTTTGATCCATAATTACTTGGGTACTGACTAGATGATTACAGTTCTGCAACGAGAGTAAATGACTGAATTTAGAAGAGCTTCATTTTTAGCACGGTGCATAGATAAGGACATTCTGCTGAATGGCTCAGTACTATACTGAATCAGCAATCACAGAGTTTGTGCTGGAAGTGAAAGGATACAGACTGGGGAATTGAAGGTATAACATACAAGTTTTCCGGTGCATAGGACAGTGCATGCATAGTCTATAGGTGTTTGAAGCAGTCCATGCCCTAGGGCCCACTTTGCTCCATGAGTACTTGGGTACTGGCTGAATGATTACAATTCTCCAAGAAGAGTGTCTCGCTGAATGTATAGTAGCTTCACTTTTAGAACAGTGTATAGATAAACACTTGGGGGCACATGCATCATTGTAGGAATTTGCATTTCCTAAATTGCGAAAATTAAGGAATCGCAATTTAGGAATTGCAAAATCCTATGCATCCAGAAATCCTAAATTTTTTTAGGATTTCTTAATTTTCGGAATTTGCGATTCCTTAATTGCGAATTGCAATTAAGGAATGGCATTACATTGATTCCTATGGGCCTAGAGGCCCATAGGAATCAATGCTGTGTTGCATTTCTTTGTTTTGGAATTCACAATTTGTTGATGCATTGCAAGGGTGCAGAGGGGGGTCCAAAGGATCCCCCCCCCTGCACCCCTGAAATGTAAGGACATGTGCATCTGTAACATGACACTTTCCAAAATGCATTTTTGTGCTTTATTAAAGAATTTCGCAAATTAACACGAGGGTCAACCTCGTGTTAATTTGCACTTCCTATTTAAAAATTCGCATTTTTTTAAAAATTGATGCATTGCATTTAAGGAATCGCACAAATGCGATTCCTTAAATGCATTCGCATTTTTAGGAAATGCAAAAAAAAGCAAATTTTGAAAAATTGTTTCATGCATCCCAAAAACGTATTTAGGAAGTGCAAACGGACGAATTTACCGATTCGCACCGTTTGTACTTCCTAAATAGGTTGATGCATGTGCCCCATAGTGCTGCATGGCTCACTACAATACTGCAACAGAAGTGTGAAAGTGTTTAGTGGAACTATAAGGATACAGACTAGGCAATTGGAGGTTTAAAAGGCAAGTTTGCAGGTGCATAGAAGAGTGCATGCATAGTCTATAGAGATATGAAGTAGGTCATGCCCTAAGGCCTACTTTCATGCATGACTACTTGGGAATGCTTACAGTTCTGCAAGGAGTGTCTGGCTGAATATATAGCAGCTTCACTTTTAAAACAGTGCATAGATAAGCACATACTGCTGTATGGCTCACTACAATACCAATATAACAGTAGAACAACGTTTGGAGGAAGTGTAAAGATACAGACTGGGCAATTGAAAGTTTAAAAGCCAAGTTTACAGGTGCATAGAAAAGTGCATTTATTATCTATAGGTGTTTGAAACAGGCCATGCCCTTCGGCCTAATTTGCTGCATAACTACTTTGGTGGTGGCTGAATGATTACAATTCTCCAAGGAGAGTGTCGAGCTGAATGTATAACTACTTCACTTTTTGTACAGTGTATAGATAAGCACATGTTGCTGTTTAGCTCACTACAATATTAAAACAGTAATGGCAGAGTGTCTAGAGGGAGTGTAACGATAGAGACTGGGTAATTAAAGTTTTAAAAGACAAGTTTTTAGGTGCATACAAGAGTACATGCATAGTAAATAGGAGTTTGAAGCAGTCCATATTCTAAGGCCTACTTTACTGCAAGAAAACTTGGATACTGACTGAATGATAACAGTTCTGCAAGCAGAGTGTCAAGCTGAATGTATAACTACTACACTTTTAGAGCAGTGTATAGATAGGCACATACTGCTGTTTGGATCACTATAATACTGAAACAGTAGTGTGATAGTGTTTAATGAAAGTGTAACGATACAGACTGGGGAATTAAAGGTATAAAAGGCAGATTTGCTGGTGCATAGAAGATTGCAAGCATAGTCTATAGGGGTTTAAAACAGTCCTTGGCCTTAGGCCTACTTTGCTCCATAATTACTTGGGTACGGACTGGATGATTACAGTTCTGCAAGGAGAGTGCCTGACTAAATTTATAAGAGCTTCATTTTTAGCACAGTGAATAGATAAGGACATCCTGCTTAATGGCTCACTACAATACAAACGCTTAAAAAATATCCCAATTTCCGTATCCATGCACAGTTTAAAATAAATACAAAGAGGAAAATAAATACTTTTCTGTTTGTATTTATCTGTAAACATCTGTAAAAACATTAATCAAGCAGCCCTATTTATAATTTAAGAATATTTTCAACTTAATTAGCAGTAATTAACATATAAGTGCGGTAAAAGTATGACAAAGCACCTATAATACCTGACTTTCAACAACACCGTTCACAGTTCGATTCAATAGTTTATCAGCATCTTAGCCCACCACTATCCCACTGTAAGTAATACCTTGCTTAATCTTCCCAACGCCCCAAGCGCCAGCACACCTTTCTGAGGGTAGGTTTACGATTTACAAATGCTAGCATTTTTTTAAATTAAGAAGCATATTAATAACAAATATTAATCCTTTTTTTTTCTTCTAATGATAACAATATTTTTTTTATGTCTTCTATTTAGATGTTTTTAATCATGAAAATGCAAAGAACACAGTTTACTGAGTAACACTTTTTAAACTCTCCAACGTATGTAGATAATAATACCTTATACGTGTTCGTAAAAAAAGCCTTCACAGCTTCACAGTTTGTAACTTTTCCCAACACATGCAGAAGTCAAACAGTACACATTGTGCCCTATCAACAGGCGGCCTCTGCCGGCACATTTACCCATAGTACCGACTAGTGAGTAAGGGCCGTTGTCCATATGACGACTATGGGAAGTATCACCACAGTTTGGTGACCAAGGGACTACGTTAACAACGAAAAAGTAAAAAATGAAAAACCTACAGATATATATGATTATAATGCTATCTACTGTACACAATGTGAAATGCTGCCATGAAACAAACTACGCCACCGAACCTCAGGGCTGTCGGCCTTGAGGCTGTGTTCGACAAACTGGAGCTCATCTGTTTACTAACTAACGCGGCTGGCCCGGAGGGGTTTTAAGCTAAGCGCTGTGTAATATGCATTTCGAACAATAACGGTTTAAAAAAAAAAAAAACTGTTATGGTGATCTCAGTGGAGTTCATGATCTGTCATCACAAAGAGTAACGATATGTAAGCAATGTTACCGGCTTCGAGTTTTCAGCCTGTTTCCCCCTTGTGATCATGTGCCTGCGAAGGAATAGCGCCCATGCTGGGAGGTGTCGGGATTTCTAGTTTACTCTACGCCGATGATATTTTATTGTTGGATTTAACGCATAAAGGCTTAAACAACCGCCTGCATGCCCTTCATTTATTTGCTGAAACTCACTTTCTCAAAATAAATATTTCTAAAAGCAAAATAATGTGTATCTCTGGCAATAAAAAATCTAAATCTGTGAAATTTGGATGGACAGTTGGGGGACTTAAGTTGGAAGTTGTGAATAGCTATGTTTTCTTGGAGAAAGTAATAACTAATAACTCCAGTGAGAAACCCCATATTGATAACAACATGCGGAAAGCAGTGGCCCAAGGGAAAAGTTTACAAGCCCTTTATTCAGCCACAGGGAGGCGCCATTTCACCTTTCTGTTAGAAGTATTTCCCGCCAAGATCCCGTCCACTTTGCTATATGGACTTGAAATAGTGGATTTGGGGCAATGGGGTTTTTTGCAGTTGGCAAAGGGGAAGATTTTTCGGAATCTAACCTCTACCAATAATTCATGCACAGCTGCAGCTTTTAGACTGGAGTTTGGAGCTCGTAGTAGTTTGGCCCAGGGCCTAGCGGGGTTGGTGCGCTGGGTTGCCTGTTTGGCGAATGGGGAAGCGGGGACACTAAGACGCTTAATGAAAGACGAATTATTGGGGTCTTTCAATGAATTCTCCCTTCTTGTAAAAAATTTCAGAAGGGCAGTGACACTTCTGAAATTAGATGAGACCTCCCTTTTCTCCCTCTCCCAGGGCCAATTAAAACTAGTTTTGAAACGGGCCTCATGGGCACTTAGTTTCAGATTAGATAGGGAGTATATTGTAACTAGGAAGGGAGTCACTCCATTTATCTCATCTTGTGTAATCAAATATAGGCAACCCTACATATAGGGGACTCGAGGGGACTTTCAACGTAAGCACCTCTCTTTTGCAAGGCATTACAGCACTATTTAAGAACATTGGTCCCCACAGTAGCACTTACCCGGCCAGTGGCATGCTGGGAGCTGTAGTCCAGGACTCGAGACTACATCAAAGACTATTAACATCTAAGTGGGAACAGCTGAACTTTCACCAATGAGATAGCCGGTGGAGTCTCAATTCAAAGGGGAGGGTTTGGTGTAACCTGCACGTCATTAGCGGCATCTGAGGAAGGCCTATGAGCTGAAATGCATTATGCCGGAGGTGTTTGTTCTGCTGGAGGTGTTCATTAAAATGATTTCCTTTCCCCGCTGTGTCCTCTGGTTGCTGTTTTGGAGCGATTGTTGGTGTGATATTGGACGCGCCTGCCAGGAGCGCGTTGGAGGACCCGTCCTGAAGTGTTCTGGTCTTTATTCTGGCAACGTGGCAAATAAACATTCTCAAGGTATTGAGCAGCCCAGAACCGCCTCGAGATCAGGCCTAGCAAGCGGCTTCTGCCAGGAGCAGTCCGTGACTGCACGGGGGTGTGCTGTCACTAAACAAGCATTCCAAGGCCCGGCTGAATCTTGTAATTGGGGCTGGACGTAGGGGACTCGAGGGGATCCAGAACACCCCGTGAACAAGGTTACCCCGACTTTCAGCATAAGCACCTCTCTTTTGCAAGGCATTACAGCACTATTTAAGAACATTGGTCCCCACAGTAGCACTTACCCGGCTAGTGGCATGCTGGGAGCTGTAGTCCAGGACTCAAGACCGCAGCAGAGCCTATCAACATCTAAGTGGGAACAGCAGAACTCTCACCAATGAGAGAGCTGGTGGAGTCTCAAAGGGGAGGGTTTGGTGTAACCTGCACGTCATTAGTGGCATCTGAGGAAGGCCTATGAGCCGAAATGCATTATGCCGGAGGTGTTTGTTCTGCTGGAGGTGTTCATTAAAAGGATTTCCTTTCCCCGCTGTGTCCTCTGGTTGCTGTTTTGGAGCGATCGTTGGTGTGACATTGGACGCGCCTGCCAGGAGCGCGTTGGAGGACCCGTCCTGAAGTGTTCTGGGCTTTATTCTGGCAACATGGCAAATAAACATTCTCAAGGTATTGAGCAGCCCAGAACCGCCTCGAGATCAGGCCTAGCAAGCGGCTTCTACCAGGAGCAGTCAGTGACTTCACGGGGTGGGCTGTCACTATACAAGCATTCCAGGGCCCGGCTGAATCTCGTAATTGGGGCTGGACATAGGGGACTCGAGGGGATCCAGAATACCCCGTGAACAAGGTTACCCAGGCTTTCAATGTAAGCACCTCTCTTTTGCAAGGCATTACAGCACTATTTAAGAACATTGGTCCCCACAGTAGCACTTACCCGGCCAGTGGCATGCTGGGAGCTGTAGTCCTGAATTCTCGAGACTACAGCAGAGACTATTAGCATCTAAGTGGGTACAGCTGAACTCTCACCAATGAGAGTGCCGGTGGAGTCTCAAAGGGGAGGGTTTGGTGTAACCTGCACGTCATTAGCGCATCTGAGGAAGGCCTATGAGCCGAAATGCATTATGCCGGAGGTGTTTGTTCTGCTGGAGGTGTTCATTAAAAGGATTTCCTTTCCCCGCTGTGTCCTCTGGTTGCTGTTTTGGAGCGATTGTTGGTGTGACATTGGACGCGCCTGCCAGGAGCGCGTTGGAGGACCCGTCCTGAAGTGTTCTGTGCTTTATTCTGGCATCGTGGCAAATAAACATTCTCAAGGTATTGAGCAGCCCCGAACTGCCTCGAGATCAGGCCTAGCAAGCGGCTTTTTCCAGGAGCAGTCCTGGACTTCACAGGGGTGTGCTGTCACTATACGAGCATTCCAGGGCCCGGATGAATCTCGTAATTGGGGCTGGACGTAGGGGACTCGAGGGGATCCAGAACACCCCGTGAACAAGGTTACCCAGACTTTCAACGTAAGCACCTCTCTTTTGCAAGGCATTACAGCACTATTTAAGAACATTGGTCTCCACAGTAGCACGTACCCGGCCAGTGGCATGCTGGGAGCTGTAGTCCAGGACTCTAGACTACAGCAGAGACTATTAACATCTAAGTGGGAACAGCTGAACTCTCACCAATGAGAGAGCCGGTGGAGTCTCAAAGGGGAGGGTTTGGTGTAACCTGCACGTCATTAGCGGCATATGAGGAAGGCCTATGAGCTGAAATGCATAATGCCGGAGGTGTTTGTTCTGCTGGAGGTGTTCATTAAAAGGATTTCCTTTCCCCGCTGTGTCCTCTGGTTGCTGTTTTGGAGCGATCGTTGGTGTTACATTGTAAATTCCTGTACCAGAAGGAGACATTCCTACACGGGGGATGGGAGGGCGTGCCGGCGCAGGAACGCCTCCTTAAAGTGGTTGAGTGAAATCTACAAGATTTCACTTTGTCACTTTTGAGCTCATTCTGCGTCAAAACCCTGCACCTGCTTGAAGCAGGTGTAAGGATTGACGCAGCATTGTAAGCATAGAGCCCCCGAGCATTGCTGGAGATGCGTTGCACTTGCAAAGCAACTCAAGCAATGTGCTGCCACCTTCAAGGCACAGATACATCACATATCTGTGCTGTTTTTGCCCCATAGTGCACCACATTGTAAATACGACGCATCCATAGTGATGATGTCACAGTGCACAATAACTGGCATATCCCTTAGGATATGCCAGTTATTGTACATCTACCCATTAGTGTTTTAATGTAGGGAATGGATTACTACACACTGATCAATGAGTCACTAAATAACTATAACAGGAGTGACAAAGTGTTTGGTGGAAGTGGAAGGATAGAGACTGGGAATTGAACATATAAAAGGCAAGTTTCCAGGTGCATAGAAGACTGCAAGCATAGTCTATACGAGTTTAAAACATTCCATGGCCTAAGGCCTACTTTGATCCATAATTACTTGGGTACTGACTAGATGATTACAGTTCTGCAACGAGAGTAAATGACTGAATTTAGAAGAGCTTCATTTTTAGCACGGTGCATAGATAAGGACATTCTGCTGAATGGCTCAGTACTATACTGAATCAGCAATCACAGAGTTTGTGCTGGAAGTGAAAGGATACAGACTGGGGAATTGAAGGTATAAAATACAAGTTTTCCGGTGCATAGGACAGTGCATGCATAGTCTATAGGTGTTTGAAGCAGTCCATGCCCTAGGGCCCACTTTGCTCCATGAGTACTTGGGTACTGGCTGAATGATTACAATTCTCCAAAAAGAGTGTCTCGCTGAATGTATAGTAGCTTCACTTTTAGAACAGTGTATAGATAAACACTTGGGGGCACATGCATCATTGTAGGAATTTGCATTTCCTAAATTGCGAAAATTAAGGAATCGCAATTTAGGAATTGCAAAATCCTATGCATCAAGAAATCCTAAAATTTTTTAGGATTTCTTAATTTTCGGAATTTGCGATTCCTTAATTGCGAATTGCAATTAAGGAATGGCATTACATTGTTTCCTGTGGGCCTAGAGGCCCATAGGAATCAATGCCGTTTTGCATTTCTTTGTTTTGGAATTCGCAATTTGTTGATGCATTGCAAGGGTGCAGAGGGGGGTCCAAAGGACCCCCCCCCTGCACCCCTGAAATGTATTTTAAAGTGCATGTTTCACACACACATGTCCTAAGGACATGTGTATCTGTAACATGACACTTTCCAAAATGCATTTTTGTGCTTTATTAAAGAATTTCGCAAATTAACACGAGGGTCAACCTCGTGTTAATTTGCACTTCCTATTTCAAAATTCGCATTTTTTTAAAAATTGATGCATTGCATTTAAGGAATCGCACAAATGCGATTCCTTAAACGCATTCGCATTTTAAGGAAATGCAAAAAAAAGCAAATTTTGAAAAATTGTTTCATGCATCCCAAAAACGTATTTAGGAAGTGCAAACGGACACATTTACCGATTCGCACCGTTTGCACTTCCTAAATAGGTTGATGCATGTGCCCCATAGTGCTGCATGGCTCACTACAATACTGAAACAGAAGTGTGAAAGTGTTTAGTGGAACTATAAGGATACAGACTAAGCAATTGAAGGTTTTAAAAGGCAAGTTTGCAGGTGCATAGAAGAGTGCATGCATAGTCTATAGAGATATGAAGTAGGTCATGCCCTAAGGCCTACTTTCATGCATGACTACTTGGGAATGCTTACAGTTCTGCAAGGAGTGTCTGGCTGAATATATAGCAGCTTCACTTTTAAAACAGTGCATAGATAAGCACATACTGCTGTATGGCTCACTACAATACCAATATAACAGTAGAACAACGTTTGGAGGAAGTGTAAAGATACAGACTGGGCAATTGAAAGTTTAAAAGCCAAGTTTACAGGTGCATAGAAAAGTGCATTTATTATCTATAGGTGTTTGAAACAGGCCATGCCCTTAGGCCTAATTTGCTGCATAACTACTTTGGTGGTGGCTGAATGATTACAATTCTCCAAGGAGAGTGTCGAGCTGAATGTATAACTACTTCACTTTTTGTACAGTGTATAGATAAGCACATGTTGCTGTTTAGCTCACTACAATATTAAAACAGTAATGGCAGAGTGTCTGGAGGGAGTGTAACGATAGAGACTGGGTAATTAAAGTTTTAAAAGACAAGTTTTTAGGTGCATACAAGAGTACATGCATAGTAAATAGGAGTTTGAAGCAGTCCATATTCTAAGGCCTACTTTACTGCAAGAAAACTTGGGTACTGACTGAATGATAACAGTTCTGCAAGCAGAGTGTCAAGCTGAATGTATAACTACTACACTTTTAGAACAGTGTATAGATAGGCACATACTGCTGTTTGGATCCCTATAATACTGAAACAGTAGTGTGATAGTGTTTAATGAAAGTGTAACGATACAGACTGGGGAATTAAAGGTATAAAAGGCAGATTTGCTGGTGCATAGAAGATTGCAAGCATAGTCTATAGGGGTTTAAAACAGTCCTTGGCCTTAGGCCTACTTTGCTCCATAATTACTTGGGTACGGACTGGATGATTACAGTTCTGCAAGGAGAGTGCCTGACTAAATTTATAAGAGCTTCATTTTTAGCACAGTGAATAGATAAGGACATCCTGCTTAATGGCTCACTACAATACAAACGCTTAAAAAATATCCCAATTTCCGTATTCATGCACAGTTTAAAATAAATACAAAGAGGAAAATAAATACTTTTCTGTTTGTATTTATCTGTAAGCATCTGTAAAAACATTAATCAAGCAGCCCTATTCATAATTTACGAATATTTTCAACTTAATTAGCAGTAATTAACATATAAGTGCGGTAAAAGTATGACAAAGCACCTATAATACCTGACATTCAACAACACCGTTCACAGTTCGATTCAATAGTTCATCAGCATCTTAGCCCACCACTATCCCACTGTAAGTAATACCTTGCTTAATCTTCCCAACGCCCCAAGCGCCAGCACACCTTTCCGAGGGTAGGTTTATGATTTACAAATGCTAGCATTTTTTTAAATTAAGAAGCATATTAATAACAAATATTAATCCTTTTTTTTCTTCTAATGATAACAATATTTTTTTATGTCTTCTATTTAGATGTTTTTAATCATGAAAATGCAAAGAACACAGTTTACTGAGTAACACTTTTTAAACTCTCCAACGTATGTAGATATACCTTATACGTGTTCGTAAAAAAACCTTCACAGCTTCACAGTTTGTAACTTTTCCCAACACATGCAGAAGTCAAACAGTACACATTGTGCCCTATCAACAGGCGGCCTCTGCCGGCACATTTACCCATAGTACCGACTAGTGAGTAAGGGCCGTTGTCCATATGATGACTCTGGGAAGTATCACCACAGTTTGGTGACCAAGGGACTACGTTAACAACGAAAAAGTAAAAAATTAAAAACCTACAGATATATACGATTATAATGCTATCTACTGTACACAATGTGAAATGCTGCCATGAAACAAACTATGCCACCGAACCTCAGGGCTGTCGGCCTTGAGGCTGTGTTCGACAAACTGGAGCTCATCTGGTTACTAACTAACGCGGCTGGCCCGGAGGGGTTGTAAGCTAAGCGCTGTGTAATATGCATTTCGAACAATAACGGTTTAAAAAAAAAAAAAAACTTATGGTGATCTCAGTGGAGTTCATGATCTGTCATCACAAAGAGTAACGATATGTAAGCAACGTTACCGGCTTCGAGTTTCCAGCCTGTTTCCCCCTTGTGATCATGTGCCTGCGAAGTAAGCATGAGCGAATTTTGCGGATCTCGCGTTCGCGAATTTTGCGGATTTGCGGATTCGCAATCCGCAAAATCCGCGAATTCCCGCGAATTTGCGGATTTTTTTTTTTTTTGTGTTCGCCCGTGTTTCTGCCAGTTCGCGAGGGTTTTGTACACTTTCGCAAATTGCGAACTTACCTGTCGGGTCGCAAGTTTCGCGAACTTGTTGTTTCTTCGTGTCCAGCCTGTTTGGGACACTCTTCTTCATCACTGCCACTCTCTGTCACCACTGCCACTCTCTGACTACTCATGCCACCCTCTGGCCCACCCATGCCACCCTCTGTTTCATCACCACACCCTCTGGTTGTCCAGTGTACATTATTTTCGGCAAAGCAAAGCACACCTTCCCTGCCTCAAGTGACCTGAATTAATTTGGGGCTGATTCATGTGTCACAGAATATTTTTTTAGCTGGCACCTGCTTCCTTAGTGCGCCCTGATTAGTGATCTTTTGCACTTGCTAAGTGCTTTCATTGTTGCAAAATTAGTTACAACACCTGCCCTGCCCCAACTGACAATAATGAATTAGGGGCTGATTAATGGATTTTAACTTCCAGCCTGGCTCCTGCTTGTCTCCCTTAGCTGTAATTCAGGACCTTTGTGGCATATGTGTAACTATTCTGAGGTTCAGAGCAGGGTCACATAATAGTTGCAACTGCCAACTGAACTCTGGAGGGGCCCCTCAGGAAGCACTCCAGGAAATGGCTACTAATGATGAGCCTGAACTTTTGAACCTGGTAAGTAGTTACTTTCAGTTTTGCTAAGATCGTATTTCTGCAATTTTGCACTTATTCGCGGGGCGCGAACTCACGCGAACAGTGCGAGCAGTGCGAGCAAAATCCGCTGCTCGCGGATTTGCGGATTTTGCGGGAAATTCGCAAATCTCGCGGATTGCGGATTTCCCGAAAATCCGCAAAATCCGCGAGCGGAACGGATTTTCCGCCCACGCCTACTGCGAAGGAATAGCGCCCATGCTGGGAGGTGTCGGGATTTCTAGTTTACTCTACGCCGATGATATTTTATTGTTGGATTTAACGCCTAAAGGCTTAAACAACCGCCTGCATGCCCTTCATTTATTTGCTGAAACTCACTTTCTCAAAATAAATATTTCTAAAAGCAAAATAATGTGTATCGCTGGCAATAAAAAATCTAAATCTGTGAAATTTGGATGGACAGTTGGGGGTTTTAAGTTGGAAGTTGTGAATAGCTATGTTTTCTTGGAGAAAGTAATAACTAATAACTCCAGTGAGAAACCCCATATTGATAACAACTTGCGGAAAGCAGTGGCCCAAGGGAAAAGTTTACAAGCCCTTTATTCAGCCACAGGGAGGCGCCATTTCTCCTTCCTGTTAGAAGTATTTCGCGCCAAGATCCCGTCCACTTTGCTATATGGACTTGAAATAGTGGATTTGGGGCAATGGGGTTTTTTGCAGTTGGCAGAGGGGAAGATTTTTCGGAATCTAACCTCTACCAATAATTCATGTACAGCTGCAGCTTTTAGACTGGAGTTTGGAGCTCGTAGTAGTTGGGCCCAGGGCCTAGCGGGGTTGGTGCACTGGGTTGCCTGTTTGGCGAATGGGGAAGGGGGGACACTAAGACGCTTAATGAAAGACAAATTATTGGGGTCTTTCAATGAATTCTCCCTTCTTGTAAAAAATTTCTGAAGAGCAGTGACACTTTTGAAATTAGATGAGACCTCCCTTTTCTCCCTCTCCCAGGGCCAATTAAAACTAGTTTTGAAACGGGCCTCATGGGCACTTAGTTTCAGATTAGATAGGGAGTATATTGTAACTAGGAAGGGAGTCACTCCATTTATCTCATCTTGTGTAATCAAATATAGGCAACCCTACATATCCTGGAATTTATCCCATGGTGTCCGACGATTCTGGTTTCTGTTAAGACAAGATCTCCTGCCTTTAAATATACTTCTGTCCAAGTGGTGTGGTACTTCCGCAGCTTGGAACTTTTGCAACTGCCCCAAACAAGATCTGAGTCACGTCATATTTATATGTCCTCCCCTGCTCCCTTTCCGTCGCAAATGGCTACGCCATATTTGCTTGAAATTGAGTATTCTTACTGCTAATGCTTTTGTACATGCTTTAAATAACCCTCCTAATGAGATGTTTTGTTTTAATGTTTTTAACTTTTTTAAATGCTTTTTAGATATTTATTGAGGGGCTTCTTCTTTTAGCATAGTATGCATTATTGATTCTTGTAACCCGTATTGGCCTTTTGTACAGAAATTGTAACTTTGTAATGTGCTTTGTTCTTTTTTCTGTAAAAATGGTTTTGTATGTTGCATTCATTGTGTTATCTTTTGTGGATCTCTTCGGAGTTCCGAATCAAATAAAATAAACTTGAAACTACATAATATAATTCTCACCGTCATGATCTCAGAGGAGTTTATGATCCATCGCCACGAAGATCAAACTTTTTCACCTCCTGGAGAAAAGAAGTTCAGTAAATAATTACCACTCAAAAGTATTTCATTATGGATGCTCTTTTAAATAGATAACTTTATTTTCCTTTTCTTTTTATTGTATCAATGGTATCAATCTTTATATTATAATAGATTGTCCTATTGCTACAGAAGAGGAATGGGAGATTCTTCAGCGCCATCTGTAATATAACTTTCAAATATTAAAAAGTACTTGATCAGATATTTTTTTCAAGAAACATATTTTACGAAACTGCTTTTCAAAAAAATATAGCTATCAAGCATACTTTGTTACTTTAAATATTTAATAAACCCTACATATCCGAATGTTATTTTCTAATTTCTATTCTTATTTTCGATTCCTATTCACCTTTTCCCTAAAGAATATATAGGACCTGTACTTTATAGTATAAGAGTACCATCCTATATATTCTTTAGTGAGTATGTGATTTGTTAGCGGAACAGTCTGCAACCTCTAAGCACTACGACAGCAAGTTCCTGAATTGTACAGAATACAAATTTGAAAAATAATAATGCATACATTTCTATGTAATATGAAGTCACTTGTATTTAACAGTTTTTTACTTGTTCTCTTGTTCTCAGATAATGTCGTGCGGGAGTGCTTCTTGGTAGTACTTCTATTCTACTTTATCTAAAAGTAACTGATGCCCTCTTACATCATCAAGAATGTGGGGCAACACTTTTACAAACTGTAGCAGAAAAAAGAAGGATATAGCCACGCTTAACTGATATTTTATGAAATTCCATTTTTAATTGTCACCCCTTTCATATATACAGCGACAGTTTCTGAAGAAAGTTTATTTGTATTTGCTTAATAAAAACTTTCAAACCTAGACTGAATTTTTTGCTGCACAACCACACCTTCCCATCAGAAAAGTAAACACCTCATTATAAGTAAATAGTACTCCTAAGAAGTATGTCACCCGCAAAATTGATTAAAAAAAACAGCACAAGACACTTTCATTTTTCCGCCGGGATTTATACACCACACGGCAATTATATAAATAGCCCTTGAAACATATAAAAAAAACAATTTCCCTCATAATCCCTCTCCACCACCTTATGAGCACTGTACAGAGTTAATAGTGTTCCTAACCTGCCCGCTACTACTTTCTTTTCCCATACTCCCTTGTAACTGAGTCACAAAATCACTGACAACAGTGAACCGTTCCCACCCAATAAGGAGCACGCTCGGAACACTTTAGCCAATGATATGTCCATGTTGTTCCGCAGAGGAAGAAGGAATAACTGCCAAACCTTCTACTTTTAATACTTCACAGCCAATCAACATTAAGCTTCGTAAAGTCCCGCTTGGAGCACATTACCCTAATACTCTCCGAACAGGACGGAATCGCTTACAAAACTTTTCCACTGACTTCTTCTACGACTAACGGTTCCTATGAAAAAAATATATAAATCTCCAGAACAGTAACTATTTTAATTAGCAACATATTGTGGTAAACATCTAACCTCTGTGCTCACGCAAGTGTTCCATGAAATGTTACTGTGGTAACAGGCAGAAAGCCGTTTTAGGATAGCGTTGAAAGGTACTGGCTGTACAAAAAACGTTATATTTACACTAGATCCTCTAAAGACAGAACGGAAAGCCAACTAAAACAAAACACTGTGTACCACATTTACAACACCCTACAAAATAAAAAAATGTTGGACCTCAAACCCCTGGAACAACCACCCCCCGGAGATTTCTGTATTTTGTGACAGGGGCTCGGTGGCCCTCTGCCTGGTGCCCTCGAGAGCCCTGGAGACCGCCACACCAAGAGCCGGTTCCTGCAGTGTACCGGGGTGGCTACCCCCGGGACACTGCTGTTTGCTATGAGAGGGGGAAGTCTTACGGCTAATTAACAATAAAGCAGGCTTCGTTTTTTTTCTTCTTTTTCACAGCATACACGTACCTTACGCGTATACCATGAGTTAAAAAAGAATAATAATAATGTTTTTTGCCTAGGGGGTCCTTGTGGGACCCCCTGGGCAGGCCTACGCGGTCAGGGTGTTTCTACCCTGCCCCCTTTCCGTGTTTTTCGCGTTTCTTTCGCTGCTTACTTGTGCCTCGGTTCTACCGAGACACAAGATGGCTGCCAAAACTTCCTTGTTTGGAGTGTTGACAGACAGTTGACAGCCAATTAGCATGCAGCTCATGCTCGTAATGATACGCGTACTATCCTCGAACAGTACTCGTATGGTACTTCGTCTATAGATATATCTATGATTTTACTTTTGATTTTCTCAGAAACTACTGAACGGATTTACACCAATTAACAAAAAGCGTAATCTGCAAACCAAACTCTACAAAATTTGGTGTAATCCCGATCAGCAGTTCGGGCTGTAGCAGTCTTAAAGGTCCCTACGGAAAATTGCATGGAGAAAACACGTTTTGGGACCCCCCTTTTTTCTCGGCGCCCGCTTCACGAATCACCCCCAAAATTCCAGGGAAGGAGCCGAGCGGAACAGGCCATTTTCTTGAAGAATTTCGTGAAGATTCATTCACCGGCCCCAAAGTTATTCCAAATAGAATGTTGTGGATTTCCTATGGAAACTAGGGGCTAGATGTAGGTAGGAAAGATTTACCGATTTTAAAATACTGAATTTTACCGATTCGGTAATTTAAAATCTGTAAATCTATGGGTCCGACATGTAGGTATTCCAGATGTGCTGGAATACCGAATCGGATGAATTCGGTATTTACCGATTGGATGAATTTGGTATTTACCGATTGTATATACCGATTCGGTATTTACCCAATCGGTAAATACCGATTCACACAAGGGTGCAGGAGGTGTCACTTTGACACCCTCTGTCACCCCCAAGATAGGCACAGGTGCCATGTGGCAGGCATACCTGCCCTAAGGGCAGGTCTGCCTGTCACATGGCATAGGTGTGCATGCACACATGTGCATGCACACCAGAATCGGTATTTTACCATCAAATTAGATTTGATGGTAAAATACCGATTCGTTAAGGCTCCTGGGACTCTGAAGAGTCCCAGCTACATATGGGTGGCTCTGAATCGGTAAATTTAACGATTTCTTATTTTACCGAATCGGTAAAATTACCGAATCGGTAATTTTACCGATTCGGTAAAATAATGCCCCCTACATACCATTCGCCTATTTACCGATCGGTACCGGCCGAAAATACCAATTTTCGGCCTTTACCGACCGACCTACATCGGGCCCTAGGTCCTAACTATAACTACCTACTGGTGGCGAGGTAATATGATATATATATATATTTTTTTTATTTTTTTATTTGAGATTTTTGCCATGCCCAACACGTTTCGCCCTAACAGAAGGATTGTTCACTGGGTAGTGCACCATAGAAAAAAGACATATTTTATTTCTAATTGCACACAGTTACTTCCTGTTTTCATTTCAATTGCATTGTGCTTAGTGTAGTTTAATTTTTGTAAAAACTTGCAAACTGCAGGTTTTATAAGTGAAATTTAATGTGCTCATTTTTCTAAGTGATTTTTAAATAGTTCATGTGTATCCATTTGTGGCCAACAGTCTTTATGTCCATTTGTATATCTTTGATTTTCGCTCTCTGGTGAGCATTTCTTCTGTTTTCTGATAATTTTAACCCATTATTAGTAATGATTTGTTTTCGCTGCTCACAACTTCTTCTGTTTCTTTACTTTTTTTCTTTTTGTAATTCAACCTTCCAAGCTTTGTTTTCCAACTCTCTGGTGATTGTTTTGTTAGTTTTTCATTTCCTTTTTCCTTTTTCTTGTGTATGGTTTTTAGAGGTGTACATAAAGTTCTTCATTTTAGTTGAGACCTCTGGGGTCTAGGGTTCTGAACGTTACAATGTATCTTGATTCTTTTTGTCGAAAGATCTTTTTGCGATCACCTCCCCTCTCTGACTGTGGGATTTGTTCCAAGGACCAGTATTTCAATGATTCCCATTTGCCATCATGATATCTTTCCATATGCTTTGCTACGGCATTTGAGCGATCCTTGTGTAACGTAGCTCGGACATGTTCGAGAATTCTCTTCTTCACTTCCAAGATTGTGCTTCCGATATACCGCATCTTGCATGGACACACCACCATGTAGATTACATAAGTGCTTTTGCAGGTGAGATGCTGCCTGATTTTCCATTTAGTGCCCTTCTTGATGTCAGTTTCTCGTTTATGTGTTGAGATTTTATGCACTTTGCATTGTTTGCACGGCCAGAAGCCTTCCCTTTTTAACCATCTTGTTATTGGGGCCTCCTGGAAATGGCTATGGACAATTTTGTCTCCAATGTATGGGCCGGGATGCCTGCCACCCCTCCCAACACCAATTCCCCATGGAAGGAGACAGACACAGATTTGAACTTTTGGAAGGCGGGGGGCCTCATGACCCCCCCGGCCGTATTTATTAAAATATGAAACAAAATTTAAAACTTTAAATTAAAACGTTTCATGAATCATGTACAAATTCAACTTCAATTACATCTTGATGAAGACAGGTTTTTCAGGCTAACCTTAACAAATCTCTAATACAAAGGTTTCCTAGCCGAGTCTAGCATCCTGATAAATGCATTACATTTGAATTTGTACAACCTAACATTAAGGGCCAACGGCAAGGTCATAACTGGTGTCAGATCCCTATCACCAACTTCCCGTCCTCACGGTGTGAGTGGTGCATGCGCAGAGGACTTTACCCTCGCCGCCAATTGTAACTTCCCTTGTCGTGGGGGCCCCCTTTCACTCAACGCCATCTTAAGGTCGTCTGAGTTCGTGTGCGAGGTATCCGTAATTAGGACAGCGTGGACTCCCCCCCTTCCTCACACTCTCTTCCGCCGGAGCGGATATCCGGCCCCTGGGAAATTCGTGGGAGGGGCATATAGCCCTCTCCCCCTGGGTGACCCATCCGTAGTGGGTGCCGCCCCCCCGTGGGAGGGGCCAATGGCCGCCTCCCCCCGGGCGCTCCCATCCATAATGGGTGGCGCCCCCCCTAGGGACCTTGAAATCACTGCTCACCGATCATGACCTTACCGCCCGACCAAAAATAAATACGACAATTGTTTTGCCTACTAAGGAAAGAAAAACTATGACTAAACTTGCAACAGCTTGTTAAATTCACCGACTTCAACATTGCTACAAAGGGAAAAGGTCCTAAAGCAAAGCACAATCTTTATTGAATGCATTCCTTTACGTTTCTACAAAGGAAAAAAATGGCCTACAAGCAAGTATTTAATTACATGCATACCCTCGTCATACATTTATGATGCAAGAAATGATTGCCATACATGTTTTATTACATCAAATAACACCCTTCGATATTTCTTTATTTCACAAACTTTGCAACAAGGGGCTTGTGGGTGGGTCAAAAAAGTGCAGCTTGTTCCCTTGAGGGCTCACGAGTGACGAGTGGTGCAGCCTTCAGAGCGCAGGAACAAGAGGAAGCTTCGTTGGATTCCCGCACCTTTTATCTAGCTGCGGGAGGGCGGGGCCCCGCCTCAAGCACGCCCATCAGTGCACGGACCTCCGGGCGGGTGTTTAGGACAACCTCTTTTGGGCGGGAAGAGCGTGTTCCGGCCACGCCGCTTCGGGCATACCAGCCGGTACACGCCCCCCGCCCACAATGGTTTCCCGGGGGATCAGGGCTCCCATCCATACGTTCGGGGGGACCGAATGGTCGCCCCTTTCCATGTTTTTGCCCTGCGATATGTCACATTAGGGTGATCACCAATGATTTTTGTTAGTGTGGGATCCAGCTGTAGAATTCCCAGGGTTTTTTGATGAGTTTGATCATATTCTTATTCTCTGCACTGTACGTTGTTATCAGTCTTATTGTTGATGATTTGTCTGATTCTTCTGTTCTTGTTGTTTTGTTGAGTATGTTCCCTCGTTCTTGGTTTATTACTCTTTGCAGACTTTTTTCAAACAAAAATTGGCATGGGCCACAGAAAATGACGAATTCCTGGAAAGGACCATTCTATGGCTTTGCTTCATAGATGACCTCCTGATCATCTGGGATGGTACTGAACTTGAATTCAAAAGTTACTTTGATAAATTAAACAGGGTAGGGTTGGAAGTTATGTGTGGCATTAAAATGTGTATTTCTTATAAATATTTGAAGTCTCGCCTGGGTCCGCGTTTCCATCACTTACGGTGCACGGACCAGGCCCGACTCCAAAAAAGTACAGAAGCAATTTTGGTTCAGTTAGATGTCAGTTGGCAGGGTTGATATGTGTAACCGATAGAAAAGTGTCTTAGAATTTTAATTAATCTGAGAAGTAATGTGATTCCATATTTACATGTATATGTGTGCAGAATGAGAGGGAAACTTTGCAATAGTTTGGTTTTGCTAAAAGAAGTGCACTATATTCATTGTGTGCATAAGAAAATCTGGTGTGTGATTCAGGTACTTCATAATCTACAAATCAATTTGAAAGGTGAGTTATTCATTTGTGAGGTGCACTATGTGGTGCCTTTGTTTTTAAACATAAAATATACTTCATAAAATTTGAAGGTAGTCATATATTTTCTAATGAAGAAACATTTATTGCAGTTGTTTGTAATGTGTTTAAATTTTGTTTAATATACACTTTGCATAGTATCTTGTGTTTTTTGGAATAGGGATTGCTGATTATGACTGATTTTTTAATGTACGGATATGTTTATTAGTAGTATAGTGCATCATTTTAGGTGTTCATTTTAAATTGGAAATGTATATGTTGAGTTAAGGTATTAGTGATAAGAGTAGTTTTTATAAGTGTCTACAGAGGTATAGTTAAAATATGCAACATCATTTTTGTGTTTAGTTTCAATTTGAAGCTTGTATTGTGAATTTATGTGGTGTAGATACTGTTTTGTAGAGAGATATTCATTTATGTTTTTAGTGATATGCTGAGACTTATAGTAGAGAAATGTGAAAGGTTTCTGCTTTGTATTTGGCTACGTGTAATATTAAAAGTAGAGATGTATGTAGCAGTTTTATTCTATAAAGAGTTTGCTTACTGAGCAGATATTGCCTTGTTAGTACTGAGGCACTCCTCCAATCACCCATCGAGCACCATACACTTATTCATTCAGTGTAGTAATACCTAGGTACTTATAAATTCTCTATGCACTGTGTTTGGTATAGTCAAATATGCACAATGTATGTGGTCCCCAAACCCCTTGCAGACTACTGAGTCACTCCTGCAAAAATCCAGGTCACACTCATGCTTGTCTAGAATCACAGTGTGAGTGTGTGTACACTCCTACTATCATCCTGACAGAAGCATGTCCTTATCTAATCACTCTGCTAAAACATAACTAATTATAAACTCACATTGCTGCCAACTACTAGCACTCTAGGTACACAGTCACTGTCTATGCACTTGTACAATGACACAGGCATTGAGACAAGGAGTGGTACAGTCAAATGTGCACAATGTATGTGGTCCTCTAACCCCTTTCAGACTACTGAGTCAGTCCTGCAAAAATCCAGGTAATGGTCACGCCTGTCTGGAATCACACTGTGAGTCTGTGCCCACTCCTAGAATTATTCTGACAGAAACATGTCCTTATTTAATTACTCTGCTAAAACATAATTAATTATAAACTCAACTTGCTGTCAACTACTAGCCCTCTAGGTATCCAGTCACTGTGCATGCACTTGCGAAGTGACTCATGCAATGAGACAAGCAGTGGTACAATCAAATGTGCACAGTGTATGCATTCCCATAACCCCTTGCAGACTACTGAGTCAGTTCTCCAAACGTCCATGACATTTTCATGTTTGTCTGGAATCACCCTGTGAGTCTGTGTCCACTCTTACAATCATCCTGACAGAAGATGTTGTTATCTAATCACTCTGCCAAAACATAAGTACTTTTAAACTCACTTTGCTGCCAACTACTAGCACTCTAAGAACCCAATCACTGTCTTTGCACTTGCACAATGATTCAGGCATTGATACAAGCAGTGGTACAATCAAATGTGCACAATGTATGCAGTTTCCTAACCCCCTGCACACTACTGTGTCAGTCCTGCAAAAATCCAGGTAAAAGTAATGTTAGCTGGAATCATACTGTGAGTCTCTGTCCAGTCCTACAATCATCTTGACAGAAGCATTTCCTTATCTAATAACTCTGCTAAAACATAAGTACTTATAAACTCACCTTGCTGTGAACTAAAAGTACTCTAGGTACCCAGTCACTATCTATGCACGTTCCTAATGACTAAGGCATTGAGACTAGCAGTGGTACAGTCAAATGTGCACAATGGATGTGGTCCTTTAAACCCCTGCAGACTACTGAGTCAGTCCTTCAAAAATCCAGGTAATACTCATGCTTGTCTGGAATCACACTGTGAGTCTGTGTCCACTCCTACAATCATCATGACAGAAGCATGTCCTTATCTAATCACTCTGCTAAAACTTAAGTACTTATAAACTTACCTTGCTACCAACTACTAGCACTCTAGGTACCCAGTCACTGTCCATGCACTTGCACAATGACTCAGGTATTGAGAAAAGCAGTAGTACAGTCAAATGTGAACAATGTATGCAGTCCCCTAACCCCCTGCAGACTACTGACTCAGTCCTGGAAAAATTCAGGTAATACTCATGCTTGTCTGGAATCACACTGTGAGTGTGTGTCCACTCCTACAATCATCCTGACAAAAGCATGTCCTTATCTAATCACTCTGCTAAAACATAAGTACTTATAAACTCACCTTGCTGTCAACTACTAGCACTCTAGGTACTCAGTCACTGTCTATGCACTTGCACAATGACGTAGGCATTGAGACAAGGAGTGGTACAGTCAAATGTGCACAATGTATGTGGTCCTCTAACTCCTTGCAGACTACTGAGTCAGTCCTGCAAAAATCCAGGTAATAGTCATGCTTGTCTGGAATCACATTGTGAGTCTGTGCCCACTTCTAGAATTATTCTGACAGAAACATGTCCTTATTAATTACTCTGCTAAAACATAAGTACTTATAAACTCAACTTGCTGTCAACTACTAGCCCTCTAGGTATCCAGTCACTGTGCATGCACTTGCACAATGACTCATGCAACAAGACAAGCAGTAGTACAATCAAATGTGCACAATGTATGCATTCCCATAACCCCTTGCAGACTACTGAGTCAGTTCCGCAAAAGTCCATGAAATAGTCATGCTTGTCTGGAATCACCCTGTGTCCACTCTTACAATTATCCTGACAGAAGATGTTGTTATCTAATCACTCTGCTAAAACATAAGTACTTTTAAACTCACTTTGCTGCCAAGTACTAGCACTCTAAGAACCCAATCACTGTCTTTGTACTTGCACAATGACTCGGGCATTGAGACAAACAGTGGTACAATAAAATGTGCACAATGTATGCAGTTCCCTAACCCCCTGCACGCTACTGTGTCAGTCCTGCAAAAATACAGGTAAAAGTAATGCTGAGCTGGAATCATACTGTGAGTCTCTGTCCAGTCCTACAATCATCTTGACAGAAGCGTTTCCTTATCTAATCACTCTGTGAAAACATAAGTACTTATAAACTCACCTTGCTGTGAACTAAAAGAACTCTAGGTACCCAGTCACTATCTATTCAGTTTCACAATGACTAAGGCATTGAGACAAGCAGTGGTACAGTCAAATGTGCACAATGGATGCTGTCCTTTAACCCCCTGCAGACTACTGAATCAGTCCTTCAAAAATCCAGGTAATACTCAAGCTTGTCTGGAATCACACTGTGAGTCTGTGTCCACTCCTATAATCATCCTGACAGAAGGATGTCTTTATCTAATCAGTCTGCTAAAATATAAGTACGTATGAACTCACCTTGCTGTCAACTACTACCCCTCTAGGTAGCCAGTCAGTGTCTATGCACCTGCAAAATGACTCAGGCATTGAGACAAGCAGTGGTACAATGGAATGTGCACAATGGATGTGGTCCTTAAACCCCCTGCAGACTACTGAGTCAGTCCTTCAAAAATCCAGGTAATAGTCAAGCTTGTCTGGAATCACACTGTAAGTCTGTGTCCACTCCTACAATCATCCTGACAGAAGCATGTCGTTATCTAGGCAGTCTGCTAAAACATAAGTACGTATAAACTCACCTTGCTGTCAAATACTAGCACTCTAGGTAGCCAGTCAGTGTCTATTCACCTGCACAATGACTCAGGCATTGAGACAAGCAGTGGTACAATGGAATGTGCAAAATGGATGCGGTCCTTTACCCCCGGCAGACTACTTAGTCAGTCCTTCAAAAATCCAGGTAATACTCATGCTTGTCTGGAATCATACTGTGAGTCTGTGTCCACTCCTATAATCATCCTGACAGAAGGATCTAATCACTCTGCGGAAACATAAGCACTTATATAGGCGCCATGCTGTTAAGTACCAGTATTCTAGGTACTCATTCAGTGTCTATGCATTTGTATAACACTTTTTCATTCCAATAATTATTCAATTAGTACCAATTAATACTGATTTTAAAAGGAAGTGTTTAGTTGGTTTTTATGTAGAATGTGTTTGTTTAGTAATGGAATAGTATATTTATAGATTTATTAAAATAATAATATATATATTTATTTTTTACAGATCTTGTTCATCATCATTAAAATGGCTAGAAAAACAGAAAAGAGAAAACAACAGAAAATGAACTAATATTTGAAGAAAACTCAACAGCAAGAATTAGATGAACAACAACATGTGGGGAAAAAGAAAAAGTCTTGAGGTAAGAGAACAAAAGAATTTATTTAAAAAAAAATTGCGGTCTAGAAACAGTGTGCACATTGTGGAAAGTACAAAGAATGCCTCAACAAAAAAAAAATAAGAAGAAAAGAAACAAATTACGAGAATCACATTCAAAAGACACAATGTATGGTAAAAGGAGGAAGTGTCAGTATGAAGAAATTAGAAAGAACACGTATTACAATAGAGTTGTCTGTAATTTGTTGAAAGATGTGAAGAAATACAAAAGAAGAGCAGCATTTTATAAAAAGAAGAAAGAAATTGAAACTATTGTTGAGAAGGCTTTTGAATTAGAAAGGAAATTATTCATTTTAGTTTCAAATAGAATTTGATCACTAGATAAGCCAATACATTATATGAAGGCCAAAAGTAAGAAGAAGAGACTAATTAACAGAAGTAACTTTTGTGATATTTTTTGGGTTGAATGGAAACACAGTTCAAGTTCAGAGCCTTTTTATAATGAAGAGAGTTATTTTCAAACCAATACATTATTGCTTGTAGTTGATACCAGTGGTCGAGCTTATGAGGTTAGAAATGATTGTCCAATTGAGAAATAGAAGATGGTTCCTAGAAATGTAGAAGAAGTGATAGCTGATGAAGTTCTAGGCAGACGTCCTAAAGCCCCAGTGTATACTTGGGATTGTAGTAGTATTTGTAGTATACGACAGGAATCTATTGGAAAGGGGCGACCACTCGGTCCCCCCGAACGTATGGTGGAGTACCCCGATCCCCCCGGGAAGCCATTTTTGGGCGGGAGGCGAGTCTCGGCTGGTATGCCCGAAGCGGCGTAGCCGGGGCGCGCCTTTTCCCGCCCAAGAGTGGGTTGTCCTAGACACCGAAGCCGCTAGCCACGCCCCGGAGGCGGATTGGAGGTGGGTCCACGCCCGCCCGAAGAAGGATAAAAGGAGCGACAAGCCCTTTGCTCTGAAGCTGCACCTCCCCGTTTGCACGTGAGCTCGAGACGGAACGAAGAGCCAATTTTGAAGGATTTAATTTTGTCTTTGTTCTTTCAGAAAGTCAGCGTTGGACGATGCCGGGCAAGAAAGTCGGAAAACGGGTCGGTACTGGTCAGATGCTCCGCATGCTGGTGAAAGACATGGCCGAGATGAAGAAGCAGATGGCGGCAATGAATGGTGTGGGGGGACCCAAGCGAGTCGTTGGACCAGCATTGCCGGGAGTAGTCCCTAACGGGAGAGGTAGAAGGGCCAAGAAGGGAGCGTCAGGGGGGAGGCCCCAGTTCCCGAGGCGCCGCCGGCGCACCCAGATACACCGACTGAGGCCCCGATCCCAGTCCCGAACGAGGGGCAACCAATTCCGGTTGTAGTCACCCCCGTGAATGGGGACGATATGCCTCCCGAACTGGCTGCACAATTGGCAGCATGGTTGGGGAAAGATAGCGAGGGGGCCACGGCTGATGATGCCAGAGCAGTGATGAGGCAGTTGCGGCAATCAAGAGATGCTGCGAAGGCACCATGTCCTCTTATTCCCCCGCAGGCTCCCGTGGAACAACCAGTAGCGGGCGTGAGTTCGGCAGCAACTACGGTCACAGCTACCGGTTCAGGTAAGCAGTTATTGCCGATGGCGGGGGAGGGGTCGGTACCCTCAAGGAGGGAAAAAGTGGCTCAGCATATCCCGATGGAAGTCAAAGAGAGGATATGGGCTGATAAATATGTAAACATGTTTTCTTTACTAACTGATCATTATGAGATTGAGCATGTAAAAATTCAAAAGGAATTTCTGCACCCTAGTGTTTGGCGCGCAAAAATGGCCGCCTTCAGAGTTGACGAAACGATAGGTAATTGGGGCAGAGCGTTTGGGATGTTCACCGCAATTATGGGGGAACGAAGGCCCGAACTGTTGGCTGAACTACCCGTGTATCAGACACGTATCATGGAGTTTTCTCAGACATATGAAGGTAATCAATGGTTCTTGTACAATAGCATATTCCGTAAGTCCAAGGAGTTCGATGCATCTCTGACGTGGGATTGTTTCGACTCCATTTCCTGGCAAAAAATGGAGAAATCAGGCATGGCAAAGTCGCCATTGTTGGGGGGAAGGGGGGTGAGTTTTCCCGCCACTCGTCTGGGGCGCCCTTTCGGGCGGGATCAGGCAATGATCAGCACTCAAGGACCAATGGCAACTCAGGTAAAAAAAGGGCATGCTGGAGTTTTAACAGAGGCAAGTGTACAAGGCCTCAGGGGTCATGCAAGTTTAGACATGAATGTACAGGGTGTGGGCAGTCCTCGCATCCCGAGACCATGTGCAGAGCCAAAAGGGGTGACACGGGAAGTAGAGGGGGCGCCAAACAGGTCTGAAATAGTCCGAGGGGCGCCTCTACCTACCCCGGTTGATACCATGGCAATGATTCCTTGGCTCAATGAATACCCGGATCATAGCTCCGCTGGGGTGTTGCGAGATGGGTTCTTGTATGGTTTCCGCATCCCGGCGGGGAATTTTCAGGGTAAAACACAATGTAGGAACCAACTGTCGGTTTTGCAGAATACAACTGTGGTACAAGCAAAGATTGGGAAAGAGGTGACCCGGGGTCGGGTTGCCGGACCATATGACAGACCGCCAGTTCCTGATTTTGTTTGTTCACCCCTGGGAGTAGTCCCCAAAAAGGACCCAGGTGAATTTAGGTTGATACATAACTTGTCAGCTCCGAGGGGTCTTTCGGTGAACGATGCGATTGACCCGGGAGTTTGTTCGGTGCGGTATGCATCTTTTGATGGGGCCGTCGCCATGTTGAATCGCCTGGGGCCCGGAGCGCTGATGGCCAAATCGGACATCGAGTCAGCATTCCGGTTGCTCCCGGTACACCCAGACGACCAGCGTCTCCTTGGTTTCATGTTTCAGGGACGCTATTACATGGATAAATGTATGCCAATGGGTTGCTCCATATCTTGTGCGTATTTTGAGAAATTCAGTAGTTTTCTTCAATGGGCGTTCACAAGAATAACGGGGTTTACGCATGTTATGCATTATCTTGACGATTTTCTGTTCCTGGGGGCAGCCGGGGACTCCGAATGTGCACAGGCTTTGAATGAATTTTGTGATCTCATGAGACATTTCGGTGTGCCATTGGCGCCAGGTAAGACGGTGGGACCGTTTAATTTGCTCGAGTTTCTTGGAATAGAGCTCGATTCCGAAGAGGGTTGCTTCCGGTTGCCCGAAGAAAAGGTAACAAAATTCAGGGCCTCGCTGGAAACATGTATTAGCGAGACAAAGGTGAATTTGCATCAATTACAACAGACTGTGGGTCAGCTGAATTTTGCCCTTAGAGTGATACCAATGGCTCGCCCTTTTTCCCGCTCGATTGCACAAGCCATGGTCGGCCTTAAAGAGGGGCACCACCGCACAAGGCTCTCGGCAGAGGTTCGCCAGGACATGCGCATTTGGTTGGCATTCCTGGCGGATTTCAATGGTCGTGTGGTCTGGAACAAACCGGCGGTGTCCTCCGAGGAGCTGGGGTTGTGGACAGACTCGGCAGGGAGTATGGGCTTTGGCGCCATATTGGGTAATCACTGGTCAGCCCAAACATGGCCTTCGTGGTGGCATGAGAGTGGGCTTACAGGTAACATTGGGTTTCTCGAATTATTCCCTATTCTGGTGGCCTTGAAAACATGGCCTGAGGGGTTTCGGGATCACTCTGTGGTGTTCTGGTCTGATAACATGACCGTGGTTGAGTGTATCAATAGCCAGGCAGCACGATGCAAATGGATTTTGAGATTGCTTAAAGAAATTGTCTTGCTATGTATGCAACTGAACGTCCTTTTTACGGCAAGACATGTGCCAGGGGTGCAGAATCAAGCAGCTGATGCGCATTCTCGTTCCCGTATGCAGGCCTTCTGGGATTTTCTGCCCACAGCGGACCCGGTGGCGGCACCATTTCCCGAAGCTCTCTGGTCTCTCGGTGCCCCGAACTACAAAACCTCGTGGGAGAGAGTTTAGCACCTAGGACAAGGAAGGCATACGAAGGGGCGTTCCGTTCCTATTGGTCCTTTTTGGGTTCTGCTAGGGGGGAGCTTTGGGGCCAAGAAGAGTATGTCCTGAAATTTTTATTGTCGTTACATCAGGCAGGCAAATCAGTAGCTACGGCTCAGAGGCACCGGGCCGCCATTTCTTTTATGGCTCGGGCTCATGGTATCCAGGACCCCACAGCGTCTTTTGTGGTACAGAAGGCGCTGCGTGGGTGGCAACGCCTTGAGGGTCGCAGAGTGGACGAAAGGCACCCGATAGGTCTGGAAAGGTTGGCCCTGTTACTGTCCGTACTCCCTGCAACATGTTCATCTCAGTCTGAGACAGTGCTATTCCGGGCCGCTTTTGCATTGGCATTTCATGGGGCTATGCGGGTTAGCGAACTGGTAGCAAAGAACAAGCAGGATACGGGGGGAGGTCTGTGCCGAGAGCACATACAAATTAAGGGGGAGACGATGATGGTCTCGTTTGCCAGGTCCAAGACCGATCAGGGTGCGATCGGGGACAGTGTAGTAGTCCAGCGGATTCCCGGATCTCCCATGTGCCCGGTTGCATGCGTTGAGGAGTATTTGGCGCACAGGGCGGCATCATGTGTGGGAACCTTGCTGAGGCACGCAGACGCCACCCCACTGACTAGATTTCAGTTCAAGCGGGTGCTTGCGATGGCAATTACAGCCGCGGGCTTGAACCCGTGCGAGTTTGGGACCCATTCCTTCCGGATAGGGGCTGCTACAGAGGCTACAGCCAGGGGTCTGAGTGTGGAAAAAGTAAAACAGTTGGGGCGTTGGTCCTCGAATTGTTACAAAAGGTATGTGCGGTTGCACATGTTGTGAAGCTGATATCATGCACTCACGCTTCTTGTTTTTGTTTGGTTTACAGTTTTGCAAGCTTACGAGGCGGGGCGGACTGTGCAGTCGGCCCGACACCTGGGAACCAGTGGTCAAACACCACCGGCTGAGGAGAGAGTGGTGTGGGTCGTGGGCCACTCATACGTGAGGCGTGCCGCGGACGTATTCAAGGCAGGTGACATGATTCACATGGCTGGGGAATACGGGTACAGGGTGACCTTCTACGGAAGGGGCGGGCTCTGTATTGACCAGTTTCAAACTTTTATGGAGGGCTTGTTAGGGCGGACAAGGTCACCGCCATCTATAATCATAGTGCATCTTGGGGGCAATGATTTGGTGACCACTGGTAGACGACTACTTCTCGAGGCGATACTATCCACAGTAAGTTGGTTGGCGAGAAGGGTTCCAGGGTGCACGATTGCATGGTCCCATATGATTCCACGGAAAGTGTGGCGGGGGGCTATTTCGGTGGCTGCTGTAAATCATTCAGTGAAGAAGGTGAATAACAAGCTTGGTAGATTGTTCCGTACTAGTACATTGCATTCTATTCCGCATGGGTGTATCAGGGGGGACCGAATGTATCTAGAGGATGGAGTCCATTTGTCCCGGGTGGGGAATTCTTTGCTCATAGGAGACTTCGTAGCTTGGTTAAAGAGTTTGCAGCCATGACCTTTAAGTAGGAGTTTTGTGGGGGGTCCGGATAGCCGGTCAACTATCCGGCCTGTGGCGGTAAGGTCATGATCGGTGAGCAGTAATTGGAAGATCCCTAGAGGTGGGGGCGCCACCCATTACGGATGGGAGCGCCCGGGGGGAGGCGGCCATTGGCCCCTCAACGGGGAGGCGGTCCCCTCTAAGGATGGGGACGCCGAAAGGGAAAGCGGCCATAGGCCCCTCCCTGGGGAGGAGGGGCTGCAGGGCCTCTCCTGGGAATTTCCCGGGGCCAGGACATCTGCGACGGCAGATGTGGTAAGTTGTGTGGGGTGGGAGGGGGGTCTACGCTACCTTCTAGACACCTCACACGAGTCCTCGGACGACCACTAAGATGGCGTCAAGTTAACATGGGGCCCCCGTCAAGACAAGGGAAATTGGAAATAGGCACAAAGGTGTAGTCCTCTGTGCGACCGCCCCTCACAAGTGAGGGGGGAGTTCTGGGTTAGGGATCTGACACCGGTTACGACCTTGCCGTTGGCCCGTAATGTTAGGATGTACAATTTCAATTTTTAGAAATGCATTTGCAGGATGTTTAGTATCGGCTAGGAGAACCTTTGTATTAGAGATGTGTTATGGTTAGCCAAGAACATCGTAATGTGGAAATGAAATTGTACATGATATGAAACTGTTATTTTAAAGTTTTAATTTTGTTTCATATTTTAATAAATACGGCCGGGAGGGTAACTCCGTCCCGCCTTCCAAAAGTTCAGAACCGTTTCCGTATTCCCATTCTTGGGGATTGTGTTGAGAGAGGGTGGCGGGTATCTCAGCCATATGGAAAGGGGTGACCACTCGGTCCCCCCGAACGTATGGTGGAGTACCCCGATCCCCCCGGGAAGCCATTTTTGGGCGGGAGGCGAGTCTCGGCTGGTATGCCCGAAGCGGCGTAGCCGGGGCGCGCCTTTTCCCGCCCAAGAGTGGGTTGTCCTAGACACCGAAGCCGCTAGCCACGCCCCGGAGGCGGATTGGAGGTGGGTCCACGCCCGCCCGAAGAAGGATAAAAGGAGCGACAAGCCAAGAAAGCATCCTCTTGTTCCTGTGCTCTGAAGCTGCACCTCCCCGTTTGCACGTGAGCTCGAGACGGAACGAAGAGCCAATTTTGACCCACCCACCAGCCCCTGATGACAGCGAGTTGTTTGAATAAAGTCGTGTGACGTGGTATTGTTTTTTCTTACAGGTTGTTCTGAATAAAGTTGGTGATTTGATATGCAATAAAGTGGATAATCTTCATTTTCAACATGTTATTCAAAAATAGTTGCACCAGAGTTGAACAGTGATGTTCTGTAGAGTTTATACTTTGAATGCTTAAGTATAATTGTTTTTTCTCCTATTTTAGCCTTAGTCTGTCGGATTTATTTTTGGTCGGGCGGTAAGGTCATGATCGGTGAGCAGTAATTGGAAGATCCCTAGAGGTGGGGGCGTCACCCATTACGGATGGGAGCGCCCGGGGGAGGCGGCCATTGGCCCCTCAACGGGGAGGCGGTCCCCTCTAAGGATGGGGATGCCGAAAGGGAAGGCGGGCATAGGCCCCTCCCTGGGGAGGAGGGGCTGCAGGGCCTCTCCTGGGAATTTCCCGGGGCCAGGGCAGATGTGGTAAGTTGTGTGGGGTGGGAGGGGGGTCTACGCTACCTTCTAGACACCTCACACGAGTCCTCGGACGACCACTAAGATGGCGTCGAGTTAACATGGGGCCCCCGTCAAGACAAGGGAAATTGGAAATAGGCACAAAGGTGTAGTCCTCTGTGCGACCGCCCCTCACAAGTGAGGGGGGAGTTCTGGGTTAGGGATCTGACACCGGTTACGACCTTGCCGTTGGCCCGTAATGTTAGGATGTACAATTTCAATTTTTAGAAATGCATTTGCAGGATGTTTAGTATCGGCTAGGAGAACCTTTGTAATAGAGATGTGTTAAGGTTAGCCAAGAACATCGTAATGTGGAAATGAAATTGTACATGATATGAAACTGTTATTTTAATGTTTTAATTTTGTTTAATATTTTAATAAATACGGCCGGGAGGGTAACTCCCTCCCGCCTTCCAAAAGTCCAGAACCGTTTCCGTATTCCCATTCTTGGGGATTGTGTTGAGAGAGGGTGGCGGGTATCTCAGCCATATGATATTTTACACAATTTTTTACGAGAGTATAGTAAAAAAAAACGTGTAAAACAAAAGATTAAGATGTTGCAAGGACTAGGAAAATACTGGATTGCAAGATCATTCTCTGGCTTGCCTTTCTAGAAAAGTATGTCAAAGTGTTTTTCATCATTTTAGAATTTTAGCAGTACATCATTCTCAAATGCGGAAGTTAGTCATAAGATGGTATTACACAAAAAGTCCAGCAATAATTTTAAATGAGTTAAACAGTGCTCTTTTGCGTGGGTCAGTATCAGATGTAAAAAAGGTTTGTGATGAAATAAAGTTTTGCTAGTTTGGTCCTGAAAAAGAGAGTCGAGAAAGTGAGACATTAATAGAAGTAGATGGTGAAGAAAATGTGGAACATACTACTACAGAAAAGTTTGAAGAACAAATTACAAAGTTTAAGGTGATTTCATGTGAAAGGCCAAAATATTTTTGTATTTGTTTCGAACTCACTATTGAATCAGACTAGGACTGTTGATCTATATTTAAAAAGTGAAAAAGAAAATAATGATAAGTGGAAGGAATTTCCAACTTATTTGTTGGTAGAGTATTGCTTTGATTTGGGTTTTGATCAGCGTATTTGTAAATATTCTTATAACAAATTAGACGATAATAAAGTGCTTGCTAGAGCTGTCCATAATAATCTAGAGTTGGTAACTATTCCTTCAGAACTGATAGATTTAAACATGTATGAGTCTATTCTGATTCAATGTGTGCACCCCTTTCAAGCTATTGTTCGTATGTAGCCCACAATAGGTAAATTGGGTACAACCGATTTACAGAGAGGATTAACAGGAAGAGTTGTATATTTACCTATAGATTTAAAGAAAAATATTGAAACTATTGGTGTAGAGAATGTAGAAAGTGAACCATTAGTTATTCTAGTTAATGGTGTTCCCACTAGGAGTAAGAAAAACTGGCAGGAATTAGTGGATGTCAGGAAAGTGCAAAGGGCAACATTATATCTTATAAAAGACAATGATTACTACAAAAATTAGTTTTTGTAACAAGAAAAAAAACTTGTAGGAGATGATAGTAAAACGTCAAGTGGTCAAATTGAAAAAGTGAACATGTCCAAAAGTGATGAAATTTATGAACATTATAGTGTACATCCACTTCATTTGAAAGAAGTGATGGGGAATACTATTGAATTATTCCAAATGAAGAAAGCGAAGGGGGCTCCCATGAGTGTATGGAGAAAACGTTTGGAAGTTCATTGTTTTCCGCAGCTGTTTCCAACTGGAAAAGGTGGTCGATATGACAAACGATCAGTGCAGATTCCTGTATCAGAATATCAAACAACAAGATTGTATGCAGAAGATCCAAGATTTCGACAATGTATCCCATATATATTTAATCTTTTGTTTGAGAGTGACTTGTCTGGACTTTCATATGCAGTCAACCACATGTTAAAAACAGGAGTACATCTTCAAAATGTTTCTGCAAAGGAATTTATAGGTAAAGTACATCAGAGAGACGATCATTTAGAATCTCAACTGACTAAATTGATGGCATGTCAGTGTGGTACTAATGAGTATTAGTATCATCGTCATGGAGAACTTAAATGCATGCTAAGGAACTTAGGAACTCCTACATGGTTTGTTACCCTAAGCTGTGCTGAATACGCTTGGGATGATTTACTTGAATTTCTTCAAGAAGCAAATTTAACTATAAAAAATATTGAATACAAGACACCTGGAAAATTGTGCTCTTTGGATCCTGCAAATGTATGCAGATATTTCAATCATAGGTTTGAAGCTATGATGTCTTTTATCTGCAATGAAAAGAATCCTCTTCTTGGAGAAGTTATTGATTTCTTTTGGAGAAAGGAGTATCAAGCTAGAGGTGCTCCTCATATACATTTGCTCTGATAGGTCAAGGGTGCACCCAAATTTGGAACTGATTCAGATGAAACTGTTTTATCTTTTATTGAAGATTATGTTACATGTGCTATACCAAAAATAACAGAAGAACACACCTTAAGGCAACAAGTGTTACGATTCCAAAGTCATTGATGTGGTAAATACTGTCGACGGAAGTACAAGTTCAAGGAAACGTTTTATACCAAATGTCGTTTTGGATTTCCACGACCAGTAATATCTAAAGGAAATGTAAACTGTTTTATGTCAGCTGTGAGACATACCATCACCAGAAAATCTCCCAAAAATACATACAATTTGAGAAGAAGTGAAGAATCAAATTATATCAATTATTATAAACCAGTTATTCTCTCAATGTGGAATGCTAATATGGATATCAAATATGTTGCTGTTGCTCGATATGTGACATCTTACATAACAAAATCAGAAAAGACAGAATTGAAAGAAATGTGGGAAGAAATTTCCCACAAGAAGAGCCTTAGTAAGAAATTGTACAGTTTCAGTTTAAAGATGTTATCCCATCGAGAGATTGGAGTGTACGAATGCTCGGATCGCTTGTCACCTGCAAGTTTATACTCAAAGTCTAGAGGATTCATTTGGGTGAGTCTAGGTCTTGCTTCAACGCGAAATCCAGTACTTAAATCTATACAAGAAATCAAATATTTAGCTGTAAATGAACCCGAAAGTACAGATATTGTCAAAACAAACACGTTGGATACATACTATCCAAACAGAAGTCGTCATCTTGAAAACATATGTCTCTATGAAGTGCTGCAATATTACAGTTTTAAGAGAAATACTACAGAACACATACATGTAGGAAAATAAGCAGTGATTGGTTAAGATGGATGTTTGGTGAAACAAAGTAAAGGATATCTGATTAACCATAGAAAACGAAGCAGCAATTGTCTTGAGTGAAGTGGAAACAGCAATGCATCAAGCTCCAGAAGATATTATGGACTTAGGAAACTTGGAAGAACAACTAAATGTTGAACAGAAAGAAATATATCAGCAAGTGAGACAACAGATCGAGCATGGTTTTCTTCATGAAAAGAAAGAATGCACATTCACATCATTTCAAACTATCTGAATGTATGTCAGTGGTCAAGCTGGTACAGGAAAAAGTTTCTTAATTAAAGTTTTAACCAGTTGTCTACAGAAAACAACTGACTCACATATGTCTTGTGTTGTAACTGCTCCAACTGGATTGGCAGCACACAACATTAAAGGAATTACATTACATTGTTTACTAATGTTACCTGTAGAGCATGAAAACAAATTGAAATATCACAAGCTATCTGGAGAAGCTTGTTATGAAGTTTCAAGAGTGCTAAAGAAAATGAAACGTCTGATTATTGATGAGGTGAGCATGGTATCAAACTTAATGCTTGCCTTTGTGCAATTAAGAATGCAGCCAATTCTAAAAACAGAATACGATGTCTTATTTGGAGGAAAACATGTGATAGTTTTTGGTGATCTACTGCAACTCACTCCCGTAAAAGGGCAACCAGTATTTTAAACGCTTGTGCATGAAGACATCAGAAAGTCTTTGAGAAGTGGTGGAAACGTTAACATTTGGTCATATTTTGAATACAACAAACTCATTAAAAATATGCAACAGGCAAATTATGTTGATTATGGAACTATTCTTCAAGATATAAGAATTGGAGTCTTGACAGAACATGGCAAACAAGCTTTGCAAAGGCGATTACTTACAAACTTGTTTCCAGGTGAAAACATGCAAAAAATTGCAGAAAATGAATCTATAATCTGCTTAATGCCAACACTGCGCGAGTGTTCTACATTCAATGAAGAACCTTCAAAGCTGGAAAATGAACAAATAATAAAAATGGAAGCCATTGATAAAATAGAGCATGTAGGAATCACTATCTCGCTCCCGGTGCACATCCGAGCTCTTGATGACTTGCTCGCCTTCAGGCAGGCGATTAAAACTTTCTTGTTTCCCGTGTCTGAATAGTTGCCTTTTTCTTTTATCGTGTGTTATGTTATAGTGTCTGTCAAAGCGCCAGGACGCCCCTTTGCTGGGGCAGCTGTGCGCTATAAAAATATAAATAACATAACATAACATAACTATTATTTTTATGGAAAATTAAAAACAAAATTGGATTCTTTAGAAAAATCTATATCTAAAAATGCTGGTTTAGAAAAGAATTTATATCTATGTGTAAACTGTCGGGTAATTTTACAGCATAATTTGTATGTGGAAAAAGGTTTAGTACATGGAGTAATGGGTAAAGTTGTTGATTTTGTTAATTATCAAAATAGAGATGGAATTGAATTTTTGAAAATCAAATTTGATCAAATTGAAGAAGTAAAACAAATTGGTCGTTGTTCGGTTCGTTTTTTGCTTGCTAAAGATTTGTATGTCCGTAGAAAACAGATTCCTTTTTCTTGGGTATATGCGGTAACTATTCATAAATATCAAGGTTTAAGTGTAGACAGTGCTTTGGTAAAAATTGGAAGTACAGTTATTTAAAGAGGGCATGGCATATGTTGCTTTGTCCAGAGTCAGAACTTTATCTGGATTGCATTTGATTGATTTTGATGAGAGAAAGATTAGGGCAGATGCAAATTGCGTAAGAGAGTATAATCGATTAATAAGATTCTACCCAATTTAGGTGAATATCCTGCATATGAAAAGCGTGCAGTAGGTCGATAAAGAAGATATGAGAATAACTAAAGTGAAATTAAAGAGAAGCAAAAAAAATAAAGATAATGTTGTGATTCCAAGCAAAAAGAAAACGGACACTATTGAAGAGATTGTTGGATATCAGTTAGAAAATAGTTCAGGTATCAACTGCTATGCTAATGTAGTGGTAAATGTTGTATTTTTTCTAGAAAGTCTGGAACAGCAAATTATGGAGAATCAAGAAAAAAGGTTTTGTTACTTGTTGCATTGCATTTATGAAAGATTGAGAACCGATAAAAGTAAAATGCAAAGTGTTTCTGATATTCGGAATCTTCTGGATATATGTCCTGGTTCTACACAATTTACACAGAATGTCCAACAAGATGCTTGGGAATTTCTAATGTATATGCTTGCAGTATTGAAAAATGAAGGAATAGAAATTAAAAATCTTTTTGGACTTCTTTATAAATGGAAACATGAATGTGAAAATTGTACGTTTACTTCTACCACTAACATAGACACTGAAAGATTCATATATTTGACAATACCAGACTGTAAAACAGTGTCTTTCAACAAACTAGTTAAAGCAGCAAATCAAAACATGGATTGTAGCCAGTGCAAATCAGAAATGTTATCAACATTATTTATATGAAGATTTGGACAATATATAATTTTAATGATAGAACGTTGTACAGCTGATAAGAAAATTGGAAACTTAAATTAAAAATGTTGAAGCAAGCCAACTATCAATATCAGGAAGAACTTTTGTAGCAGTAGCAATTATTTTCCACGATAGTCCTTCTACAACATCTGGGCATTACACTGTCTATTTAAAATGCAATAAAGGATGGACATATTGTAATGATGCTTATTTGGTTTTTAGACATTGTTTGCCTTACGAACTACCAAGGGGCATATTAACAAGGCGCGCTATAAAATTATCGCCGCTTTCGCGTCTGTTTTCGGCCAAAAAGTGGTGATAATTTTATTGCCTTATCAGCCAAGACACACTATTGCGCATTTTGCTGACTTAGCGCCCGTTTCCAGCATGCCTAACTTTGCATCGCTAATGAGATGCAAAGTAGGCGTGGCTGTGAAACCAACCAGGGAAAATAGCACGAAGGCAGCTTTGCGATATTAACAAGGAAGGGTAGCGATTATTTATATCGCGCTAAGTATGTCTTAATGCAGGAATTTAACGTCTGTTAAATTCCTGACTAAGGCATACTTAACATGGGGGAAGGATTCTGTGGTTAAGCCCACAGGCCCTATCATCTAAGATATCGCCGTTTTCCACCATGGATAACAACGATATCCACACTATCTCTGGAATTTTTATCACCTCGGCGATGCGCGTTGTTGATAACGCGCTAACCGGGCGATAAGTTCAAGAGATAGCCGGCGATAAATATGCAAGCGCTAAACACGCTTTGCAATATTTATTGCCAGCCCTTGTTAATATGCCCCCAATTTCCTACCTAATATTTTTAAAGCTCTAAGAACATTATGCAGCCTATTGGGAATATGTTAAAATGTATTAATACGATTACTATTGGACAATTTCAGTATAAAGGATTTCAGGAATATCATTTGGCCTAAAGGAAAGATATTTATATCAATTTAGCACTTTTTCTTGGATGTTCTGACAGCATATATTTTAAAGAACATCATTTAGAGTACATGGAAATTATAAAGAATTGTTGATTGAATTATTGTTTTGATCCTTTCATATTGTAGTAACAACATTATCTTAGAAAGAAGCATTTTATATATGTGTGATTTTTATTATTTGGAATGTTATTGAGGATGTTGTTTTTATGGAATGTGCAGAGATAGTTGACTATATTGAAAATATTTTTTGACAGAGATTTGGGTTTTTTGAAACAATCGTATTGATTTTTTTTTCTGTTGCCCGCAGTTATGTGATGAGTAACATTGCAATCACTATTTATAGTGAAATTCAATATATTCTGAGAACAGCAAAAAAGGCAAACTAAATATTTCATATTATGCTTAAATTATGTTGTGTTTATAAGATTATAATATTATACATTATAACTGTATTTTTTCTTCTCTTTTACAGATCATAATTCTAAAGTTTGAAATCTTAAAAAATGTAGATTATAAAAAACAACTGCAAAAAATGTTTACAATATTTTGATATCCACTACTGTAAAGGTAAGATTAAGTAAGCCAAACACTATCCATGTACTACTACATTCAGCTGTGCAGTATCTATATAAACCTCTGATCAGCTACTTAGTAAGTTACTATCCATGCAGCCTAGTAATCCTACAGCTTGTCCCATCCACCACTATTGTTTGTTTATAGATTATTTTTGTGCAGGAAGGTGTCCCTTCCTGCACAAAAACAATCTCCCCACGAGACAGACATCCTTGCACCATGATGCAAGGGTGGCTGCATCAGTGCATGGCTGCAGTTTGTGTGCCAGTGCAGAGGGAAGCGCAGAGTTGGAACATATTCATGTAAATATGTCATATCCCTGTGCTTCGGAAGTGCCGCAGTGCGGTGCAGCTAAAGGGCTTGCAGTGTCAATATGCAGCACTTCCTCATAGATCTGCCCCTTTAAATTCACCATACACTACTAATGCATTCTTTCAGTCAATCATGCTCTACACATATATTCAACCAAACTTTCACACATTGCCATGCAATTATAGCTCTATTTTTTAACCAGATAAGGTAGTTCTGGTAAGAACTTTTTTTTTCTTCTTTTTTCTTTTGTATTTTTTTTGAATTTTTTTAACAATTTTGTATTTTTGTTGGTGTTTTTTCAAAAAGTGAACAAAAAAGGAACAAATTAAACAGGAAACTTTTGGAATTAGTTATCATTCCAAAAAGAACCAGAAAAAAAATTAACAGTGGTGGTTGCGTTGGGCAGCACAAACTGCAACCATCGGCTGCTCACTAAAGCATTTTATTTTTTTGCACTTTACACAGTGCTGTTCTAAAAATGCAAATTCTGCCCTTATATCCATAGAGGTAATGGTTGCGACGCTCCTGAGGTGCTAGCTACTGCTGGTGTTGGATTTTCCACAGCTCTCCTCCTTTCCTCCGAAGCAAGATTCTTTGGGTGTATGGTGCGCAAATGCTTATACATACTTGCTGTTCCACAGGAGTATTTCTTCTCGGTGCCTCATGTCAGCACCGTGCTACACAGCAAGCATGTCACCTTTGTCAAATTCACCTTTTTCTGTACAGAAGGAAAAGTGAAGAACTTCCAGACTCTAATCTTTTTTGGGGTGGGTCTTCCTCCAACACGTCTTCTCCTGAAAGTAGTTGCACCTGCTGCTCCTTTCCAGATGCCATTTTTCGTCAGATTTGAAAAAAAAACACACAAAAAAAAACAGGTTCAAGTTGGAGAAGAAATGCTTCTCTGAAGATGGTCCGAAAAGAATGAGTAAAATGGGTGGGGACCTTCAAAAGTTACAATGGGAAATATTATAAACCAATGAAATCCTTTTTTTTAGGTCACATGGGATTCGCACTCCGTGCGGTCACGAAGAGTGGATCCAAAGCAACTTTGCGAAAATATATTTAAAAATTGTATAAGTTTATTACAAGTAGAAATATATTATTTTTATGAATACCTTAGATAATCTCTTGCCCTAATATGTACATTAAAGACACATACATATAATTTTAGAATATAAAAACTTTCGCGGGAGTCGTGCACCCAGCATGCCCCGGCACGTATATGACATCACACGGGGCCCGCCACCGAGCAAGCGTTGCGTACCGTAATTCGCATGTGTCGTGAATAAGCGGAGCAGGAGTCGCATACCAAACGCGCACATCACATAATATTATACGTATATGATGTAACTGGAAAACACACACCTGTCGCAGGCCATATGCGGATCCCTCACGACTTTTCCAAAATGCCGACTTGGGTACGCGCACCCGCCGTGTTAGGTACGCTTTCGGTGCGCGACTCCAAAACTTTTAAAGAAAATAATAAAAATATATTACAATAAAAAATAAATCTAAATAATTATACAATATTTTACTTTTTAATTATTTAAATAAAAAAGTTGCAAATTTCAGAAAAGTATATAATATTCTTTAATAAATAATATATTTACAAGTAACCAGTTAAAAAACTCCAGATATTTAGTACAAAAACATAGGTATAACTACTATTACACTTAAAAATTAGCATTTACAAAACCTTTGAAATTCACTGAAAAAAACATGGGTTTCAGAGACGTTTTTGATCCTCGGAACCAAGACTGGCGGATGACTTGAAACTCGTCATGAAAAGGGACTTTATTTCCTCTCCCTTCTGCCCTTGGGAGCAATTGCTCATCACTTGATTCATTTTCTGTGGCTTCAGATTCAGAAGTTTCCACACGGAGTTCTGGTGTAGTTTGCCTAATTTGGTGTAATTCTTTTCTTGGACAATCAAACTTTTTCGCAAAAGTTAGAACTTGCCCCTGTAGGTAGTCATTCTCATCGCATATGTATTTCTCTTGTTTGCTGGTTGTTACCTTTTGCTCGTATTTTAGTAGGCGCAGTTTCATTTGTTCCTTGAGTTCCTCCACCTTGGTCTTATTATCCTCCTTGCTAAGGTCCTCTTCCAAGTAAGCATGGGCGAATTTTGCGGATCTCGCGTTCGCGAATTTTGCGGATTTGCGGATTCGCAATCCGCAAAATCCGCGAATTCCCGCGAATTTGCGGATTTTTTTTTTTTTTGTGTTCGCCCGTGTTTCTGCCAGTTCGCGAGGGTTTTTACAATTTCGCAATTTGCGAACTTACCTGTCGGGTCGCAAGTTTTGCGAACTTGTTGTTTCTACGTGTCCAGCCTGTTTGGGACACTCTTCTTCATCACTGCCACTCTCTGTCACCACTGCCACTCTCTGACTACTCATGCCACCCTCTGGCCCACCCATGCCACCCTCCGTTTCATCACCACACCCTCTGGTTGTCCAGTGTACATTATTTTCGGCAAAGCAAAGCACACCTTCCCTGCCTCAAGTGACCTGAATTAATTTGGGGCTGATTAATGTGTCACAGAATATTTTTTTAGCTGGCACCTGCTTCCTTAGTGCGCCCTGATTAGTGATCTTTTGCACTTGCTAAGTGCTTTCATTGTTGCAAAATTAGTTACAACACCTGCCCTGCCCCAACTGACAATAATGAATTAGGGGCTAATTAATGTGTCACTGAAAGAATTTAAAGTTCCAGCCTGGCACCTGCTTGTCTGCTCCTTTAGCTGTAAATCAGGACCTTTGTGGCATACAGTTAAGGTCAGAGCAGGGTCACACAATAGTTGCAAGCAGGCAACCGAATTCTGGAGGGCCCCCTCAGGAAGCAATACAAAGAATCGTTACAAATCATGAGGTTGACCTTTTGCACCTGCTCATTGCTTTTGCTTTTGCTGAAATCGTTTTGCGGTTTTTTTCGCGCTATTCGCGGGGCGCGGCGTCGTGCGAAACCGACCGCGGAAGCCGCCAATTCGTGCGAATGAGCATTTTATTTTTTTGCGGCTTGTTGTTTCGCGAGTTTTTTTGCAGTATTCGCGAGCCGCTTGCAGCGCAACACGCGAATTTACCCCAAGGTCGAGTACGGGCGCGGCCATTTTGTTTGCGTGACGTATTTCCATTTCCGCCCGCTATGTATAATCTCGCGCAGTAAGCGCATTGCGAGTAGAGGTTCGCACGAGATCGCGCGGGAAATCTAGAGGTTCGCACGAGATCGCGAGGAAAATCTCGCGCGAACTGACTTTCGCGCTCGGAAACGGGCGCCGGCCATCTTGTTTTTCATTCATTTCTTGTGTCTGGGCATGGTGTTTAATCCTCTTGATATCTTTCCCATCCTTTGCTTGTTTTCAGTTTTTTTTTTACGATTTTGCTTCTTATCTATCCCTCTCTTTTCCTAGCTGTATATTTTTGTCTTTTCTGCTATTTTTCTTTACTTTTAAACTACTTTTGTAAACTCTTTTCTTTTCTTCTTCCCTATCCTATTCTTTCTTAATTTTCTACTTCTTCCTACCTTACCTGCCCAGACCATGGTCAAGCCAGGCGCCGTGAAGCTGCCCAGGCACTTGAGGGCCGCAGCGGCGGCGGGGAGTAGTGCTGGACCCAGTGGCAGGACAGCAGGCGTGAGATCGAGGGGGGAGCAGGTGACGCGCCGGGAGATATTCAGCCCGGAGGAAGTGGGCGCGCTGGTCTACTTCGTCCAGCGCCGCCTGCCCAGGACCATCGCGGGAGGCGGCAGGATCGCGGCCGGCGGCTACAACATGCGGGAGCGCCGGAAGCGGTGGGAGAAGGTGTGCTGGGCCATATCCCACCTCTACGGGGTCCAGCGCACCTACAGCCAGGTCACCCATCGCTGGACGGACCTCCTGGACCGCGAGCGCGACCTGCTGGACCAGCTCGGCTTGGAGATCCCCGGGCTTGGTGAGTAGTAGTAGCCATTGGCATTTAATCACTCACTACTATGATGTTTTCTCCTGCTCTTTGTTGTTGTATTGCAAATATTTGTTTTTTACATGGAGCAAGCCAATAATGCCGCTGATGACGATTACATTGTAGTTAAATTATATTTCAAAATCTTCTGTGCATTTCAGGTGCACTGCTCTCCTTCTCAGTGGGGTTGCTACTATGCTTATTTGTTTTCTATTTCGTGGTCTCATTGGCCTGAGTAACTATTATGTATGAGTGTACTTAACAGAACTGCGTAATGCTAGACACTAGGGGGCAGATTACATTTACAAGCCCCTTGCGCCACGTTTACGTTGCCTTGCGTGACGCAACAGCGGCGTAAACGTGCCGCATCCCTGCAAGTCATTTACAGCATGACGCATCTAGGGAGATGCGTCACGTTATAAAGCCATGGGCCTGCACCACAATGGGTGCGTTCCTAGTACGCAGGGTGGGCGGTCCAGCGGCTGTGCGCCTCGCAAAATTGCCTGCGTGAAATCTACAAGATTTAACGCAGGCACTTCTGCGACGCTGCTACGTCAATTCAATTCCTTATGTCTGCTCGAAGCAGGCGAAAGGACTGACACAGCATGTAAAGTATTGGGTGGCCCTGAGCATTACTGGAGTTGCATTGCGTTGGCGACGTGACTCCAGCGATGCGCCGCTCTTACGTGACGAGATGCGTCACGCAAGTGCCTACCCTTGCGCCAGGGCGCGCCGCATTGTAAATGAGGCACATCTGCCGTGTCGCAAGGGTAGTTTTGCGTGACGCATTTGATCTGGCGCATCTCTGGAGATGCGCCAGAACGCGTAAGTAAGTATGCCCCTAAGGGGCAGAATTGCAATTACCGTCGCATCCCTGCAAAGTAGCAGGGATGCGCCATTAATTGTGCGGCCCGCTACCACCACCAAACATGGTGCGCCGTATTTGCAATGCGGCGCCCCATGGGCCCAAAACGTCACCGAAGCTTTACTGCTGGAGTTGCGTCGCAACGATGGCGCAGCTCCATCAATGCTCTGGGGTACCCTATCTCCCCAATGCTGGGTCAAGCCGTACGTCTGCTTCAAGCAGGTGCAGGGTTTGTGTGACGCATCATTGTCCTAAAGGTGACTGATTGATATTTTGTAGATTTCCCTCAGCCACTATTAGGATGTGTTCCAGCGCAGGAATGCCCTCCCTTGCGCCGGAACGCCCCCTGATGGCGCAGGGCTTTATAACGGGATGCATCTCCCAAATGCGTCACGTTGTTATAATATTATACGCCGCACCATGGCGCCCTTTTTTGTTTAGCTGCTGCGTCACAAAAGTCACGCAAGAACGGCGCAAAAGAGCCGCAAGGGCTTAAATCTGCCCCTTCCTTTGTAACCCTGACAATAAGAAAAATAGTGGCGGTGGATTGATAGTTTGACTATTTAAATGACTGGTAATGTAGCAGGCAACTGTTAGTGTTGTCACTGATCTGACTGAAATCACAATGGAGTTTGTCTGTCACTTTGCGTCTTGCCTGCGGACTGCTGCCTGCCAGTCCTAGGTGAACGTTTCAGTACTTTGTTTAGTGAGTTACGTGACTTTCGAAGTCACAGGTCCGCAAATAAATAAAAAGTAACCATAATCAATATAATTTCGCGGAAATATTTTGTTATTGTTCTTTTGAAATGTTTGATTTGGTTGACATTGACAAGCAACAATCATCCATGTTTTCTGTTCTTTCTTTCATGTTGTACGTCAGCTCCCCCCAGGGGCGAGAGGAGGACACAGGAGCAGCAGGCGGCGGATGCTGTTCAACAGGGCCAGGATCGGGCAGGCGAGGGCTCCTCTGCTGGCCCCAGTAAGTTTTCATTTTAGACTAGTACCTATTTTTCCTAGCGTTCCTCATTTGAATTTTTTCAAAATTGTCTTTGCTCTTCTTGTAGACTGTATCTAAATTCTTATCCTGCCTCTACTATGACTCCCTGTGGTATTACTAGATTATTCTTATTAGTCTGTCTGTGTAGCTAACTAAGATTGCACGGTTGGCGAAACTCCCATGATTCTAGTCAGCAATAGCTCTATCAACTTAGTGCAGTCCTCTGGGATTGTCCATAATGTCTTTTGAAGTGTTCTATCTGGACTCATGCTTGCAAAAATTGCAAAACCTTTCGCTCAGTCACTCTAGTCTGGAGGACCAAAAAACACAGATTGTATTTAAATTTAAAAGCTTTATTAAAAGTAAACACATTTATTAAAATGAAGTCATAATAAAACTAAACGTTTAACTGATAATGGAAAAGTGGTTAGTGCTGACGATTAATTGAAGACATTTCTTGTGGTCGAGCCGAGCTCTCACCTGGTTTCAACTTGATCTTGTTGTTAGAAGTCCATCTTCTGTCTGTGTGGAGAAAAATGGTGCGTGTTAAAAAATCAGCCTTCATCAGTTGTGCCAAAAAGTGCAGCAAGACAACCTTCCCTGGAAAAAGGGACATTTTTTTTAACTTTAACGTAGACAGTCACAAATTACATTGTTTTCACATGTCTTCATTCCTAGACCAAATACTAGTGACTAGTGAGTGCTTTATTCTAAGATTCTTAAATGTACTTTGTAGGTGGAACATCTGGTGGCGGGGCCAGTGTGGTGGTGGTGCTCGACACGGAGGCGGAGGGCAATTCATCAGGGGAGGAGGCGGCGGCGGCGGCTGTGAGAGTTGAGACGGTGGTGGCGGCCAGAGGTAAGCTCTTATATATTCCTTACTTATTGAGATTGAAGACTAGCTGGGAAGGCAAGAATATGAGATGCATGGCTGGGTGAATGATGAAGCAATGATGGGTGGAAGGACAACAGCCTGGGTGGGTGACACAGAAACTGTATGTGTCCATATACCTGGATCATGCTACTATCTGACTCTTAGATAGCATATGTGTATCTAGAGCAGGGGTACTCATAGTACGGCCCGCGGGCCGGTGGTGGCCCGGCAAGCCTTCCTTGGCGGTGCGCAGACCTTGCAGACAATCACTGCTCCCCCGGCCCCCACAGAGCAGAGGCTTTTTTGTATTTCACCTGTTAGCGCCCCTGCATCTCCACTCTGACAATCACTGCTCCCCCGGCCCCCACAGAGCAGAGTGGAGATGCAAGGCCACAAAGAGGTGAAATAGAACAAAGCCTCTGCTCTGTGGGGCCGGGCAAGCAGTGATTGTCAGGGTGGAGAAGCAGGGGCGCTAAAACAAACAAAGCCTCAATAATATGTTAATGGTCTTTTAAAGACCTGTTAAGTACTTTGGTGTTGTTGTCTGTGTGTGCGCGTTGAGGAAGCGGTCTCAACCCGGGCTGAAGGCTGACACAGATAGACACACACACAGTGAGATGACAGAGGGAGAGGGAGGGCAGGAGGGAGAGAGAGATGGAGGGAGGGCAGGAGGGACAGCAGGAGGGAGAGAGATGTATGTAAATGCTGGGTCTGGTGGCTCAGTGGATGAGGGCATCTGCTGCAGGGACCTGTGTGCAACCTCATGGTCACAAGTTATCGTTTTGCTTTAGCCCCGCCCCCTCTGACTCCGCCCCCACCAGTGCGGCCCTCGGCCCCAAACTACACTGTAAATGTAGCCCCTGAGAGAAAGTTTGTGAGTACCCATGATCTAGAGAGAGTAGATGGTCAGTGGATGAACTAAGTGTAACTTTGAAGAGCATGTAACACTGCACCCGCACGTCCGTTCCAGTGTAGGAAAGGCAAGGAAAAGAACTTTTAATTTTGTCCAAATACTACCATAAATAGTAGCAGTAGTTTGTATTGCAAGCACTGCATAGATCCGGTTATTATGGTGGCCACTCCCTACCTCTCTTAATAAGTTTAGTAGTACTCAGTCATTCATGTGTGGATGTATCACTGCCTGTCACTCAATAAAAAGCAAAGCACCTAAAGTCATCCCATATATAAGCAAAAACATCCCATGTGAAGTGATAGATAATCAGATTATTTATCTTCTTCAATTTTCCATTTCTAGTACTCATTTCCACTGTAGGGTGAAAGTTAAATTAATTAAGCAGTAGCCCTTGAGTTGTAACAGAGTATTCTCAGTGCCACCCGTAATAGAAAAGTAAGAGATTCACCACCTGCATGTACTGGACGGGTACAGTAACGCAACGGCAACGCAAGTCTAGGTCACTCCTCATGGCGTGCGTCTCTTTTTCTCGGGTGCAAGTTTACCGCGCTGGCATTATGCCGGCTTGCAGAAAATAACGTACCAATTTTCCAAAACAAGAGACAAGAAGAAGAATAAGACTGGTGTACTTTCATAGTCGACTCCAATGGAAGTCCACAGTGCTCATAGAATTTGTTCCTTAAACTCCCACTAATGTTAGAGCAAGGATGAAGAAGTGTGAGGTTAGATAGATACTGGCCTCAATAGTTATGTAATGCGCTTGCAAGTTGCTAGTTGTACTGCAGCACACATTTCTGCTGAATGATTGAGTTAATCTTAAAGAGCATTGGTTACAGACTATGTCTTTCTTTCTTCATATAGGTTCTCCTTCCAAACGAACAAGGAGGAAGGAGCTGGCTAGAGCGGCCCGGCAACGGAGAATCGAGGCCACTGTTGCGGAATATCGGCGGCTGGTGGCCCTGGAGGACGAGGAAAGTGTGCGGTCGACAACAACGACAACGTCGTCTGCATCGGCCTCCGTGGCCCCACCGGCTGCCACCCAGCACAGTGGTCCACCGAGACTGAGCCGGGCTGCCAAAGGCAAACGCCACCGCCGAGCAGCAAGGCCAACAGCTGCTTCTCACAGGCCTTGCACCTGCAAGGCAGTGAAGGCACGCCTGCGCCGCACTACCCTGATGGTGTCCCGCCTTCAGCAGGAGCTCGCCTTGCTCCGCGAGGAGCATGATGCCCTGGCCCAAAAAGTTAACAGCATCCACCCATAGTGTCCCTTGCCCCTTTTTTAGAGACTTTTGGGGGGTGGGAATTGGGAGTTGGGTTTTTGGGGACTTTTGAAGGACAATCGTTGGGGTTAGGGAGGGTCTTGCGGGAGATTATTTTGTTAGGGATATAAATATACTTTTTCAAACTTTATCTGAGCATACCTGTTTTTTACTGCTTGCCTGGTGGGTGGGGGTTTAACGTTGACTGTTTTCCTGAAAGTTTAGTTCCATTTTCTTCCTTTAAGTGTAAATGCCCAAATGTTTTCAACACTAAGTGCCTCTCACAGACTAAGTGAAGTGAATCCAAGAGTCCTAGGACTTTAGTAGTACTACCTTCAGTCTCTCGTCTCTCGTACTAATACTCCATTATACCCCCAAACCACCAAACGCTTATCTTACCTGTAATTTGTGTTTGAAAGTAGGGCTAGGCCCAGGGCTGGCTCCACGGGAAACACCGAATAACGTTGGCAATCTTGGTCGGATAAAATTTCCTCATAGCGGTGGTACTAGTGGTGTGACACAGTGGCAGTTGCATGCCTATGAAAAAAAAGAAAATGAAATCTGGTTTGTCCTCCTGAGCAATTCAACGGTACAACTGAGAATATAGCAGGTGACAGAAGTACAGTAGAGCAGTGCCACATTGTAGCCTAACAAATGGTAAAGTATAACTACTAATTCGGTTGAAGTTCTTTCACATTAGCAATGGTTCTTTGTCAAGCAGAGTAAGAATATATCATCGACAACTGTGGAAAGAAAGAATGCGACAGTACAGGGCCTGTGTGGAATTATTGATAACTATATTCAACATAAGGTCTCTGTAGCCAGATACCCGAGAGCCTTGCTGGTCACTATAAATCCATTCACAACAACACTCAATGGGGTTGGTCTGGAAGGTGTCACGTTTACTCCCCGTGATCCAGTCGATGCAAATATGGTTCCACCTCCAAATGTCACCAACACCCAGAAGTGTAAACACAGGGTGTTCGAGGCATTAGGCGAGGGAGAAAAATAACAAACTAAAATAAAAAATGTGGGATGGGTAAAGGTAGGGTCAGCAGGGAAAGGATACCTGTAAGAGAAGACAAGACAGGCATCAGTGAAGTGATGTCCTAACATACAAGGGTACTCTCATATAGTCTCACTAAATAGTCTGCAAGTCTCCCGCCTACTCATGGGAAATGTAGTTTCATAGTACGGTAGGCGCTTAGGGGCTGCGTAACCTGACAGAAGGTATAGTAGATAGAAAAGGAGAAATTGCTTTTTTTCTAGGTGTCCCCTCACTCACCAGGGTTGCCCCTTGGTGACATGCTTCATCATTGGGGCCATCCCAGTCCTCTACGGCCTGGGGCGTGCTGCGACTTGCGAATTACGTAGGAGCACTTACAAATGACTATGTGTGGTGCAGATAGTGGAGTGGACTAAGTGATGTGTTAAGGGATCAATGTAGAAGCCGAGAGAGAGCAAAGAAATGCAGTCACAGTCAGAGAAAAAGGCAAGGGATACTGTATCTATGTGGTTGTAGTGGTCCTGTTGGAAGTGGTAAGTAAGTTGCCCGCAGAAAAAAAATCCTCCTATTAGCGGCACTCCTCCATTGCAGCCGACGCTTCGTCCACCGATGTTGGTCACCAGAAGACACCCTGTCCACTGCCTGCCTGATGCTGAATTGTGGCTCGCTACTGTGAAGCCTGACTCCATCCTTTTTTCCCCATTGCAGAGACTGAAACCCGGCCTGTAATTATTCAACGAAAAACAGGAAGTGATATAATATTACAACACCACTGATAAATAAATATAAGGTATGTAGGCTGTGGAGTGCAAAAAGTCACAATTTGTTTTTCCTAGTAGACAGACAGTACAATGTTTTTGAAAGTGCGTACTCTGAGTCACCTTTTGAAGGATAAATAAGTATGGGCAAATTAATGTAGCGGATCTTGCCCCTCAAGCTAGGTGTACTGTAAACTGTGTTTTAGAACAAAAATAGATCTTCCTAGCAGTGCTCCCACCCAAAAAACGAGGCCTAGCAGAAAACTGGAGACAAAACTTACTTTGAAAGTAAAAGTAGGCCGAAGTACCCTAATTACCCATTACCCCCCGTGGATTGCATTCAAACCACTTGCAAGCAACCAAGCAAAAGTAGCCATAGCCAGCATCGCTCCAAGACTCGAAATCCCCCCCACTCAAACACATGCAATAGAAATACTGCTAACCCTAACGAACCCTAAGTTAAGAATAGTGGCAAAGGCTTTCTTTAACTATGCCAAATCCCCCCTTTCCCACCATGGATTTTCTTCAAATGACTTGCAACCAAAATTACACATTCTCACGAGTGCTCTAAGACCCCAGAACTCAGTTTGAAAAATCTAGAACACCCCGATACACATGCAATCCTGCTGCTAGGGCTAACCCTAACGAACCCTAAGTTACAAAAAGTGCCAAAACTAAAGGCTTTTCCGCGCGGATTTTGTCCCAACCACTTCTACCCGGTATTAGACCTTCCCAGGAATGCCCCAAGACCCGGCAACCCACCCGCCAAGAAGCATAACACCCCCAAACAGGCCAAAAGCAAAATCTCATACTTGCAATATTTCTGGGCCTTCGGTCCAAACGCGCTGCGTAGCTAGGCCATAAGTCGGGGTTGGCACGACGGATTTCCTGAAAAGCAAATGCAATCAAGATTAGAGTGTCCCAGCAGTGCTCCCAGACCACGAAACTCACCCAGAAACACCAGGAAGCCCCCCAAACAGGCCCCCGAAAACGCTACATAGAGCAAAATGTCAGAAATAGCCCAAAAAAAAATCGGCCTGGATTTAGTCCCAACCACTTCTACCCGGTATTAGACCTTCCCAGGAATGCCCCAAGACCCGGCAACCCACCCGCCAAGAAGCATAACACCCCCAAACAGGACAAAAGCAAAATCTCATACTTGCAATATTTCTGGGCCTTCGGTCCAAACGCGCTGCGTAGCTAGGCCATAAGTCGGGGTTGGCACGACGGATTTCCTGAAAAGCAAATGCAATCAAGATTAGAGTGTCCCAGCAATGCTCTCAGACCATGAAACTCACCCACAAACAGACGGAACCCCCCCTAAGAGCACCTCAAAGGCAAGCAAGTCATCAAAAACACAAAAAAATTTCCGCCTCGGATTTGGCACAAACCACTTTTAGTGCTTCCCAGCAATGGCCCCAGACCCGTCAACTCACCTGCAAAGAGGTAGAACAACACCCCCACAAGTGCTGAGTCTTTCTTCATTGGGCGTAAACCAGCCCTCTGCCTAGATGGAAATAGGAGTCTGGAGGAGGAGGATAGAGGAGCATGTTCTTCTGAACTTGTGAACCTGAGGAATGCAGACTGCGGCACCTTCAAATAAATTAGCAAACAAGTGAAGACAGTTCTGCTGATGGGCTTGTCTTTGTGATTATCTGATTAAAGTTTGAATTATATTAACTGTGCACAACAAAGAAAGACAGACACACAGGAATAAAAGTGAATAAGGATGAAAAAGAAAGTTATTGATTCGTTGTCTCATTTTCAGGGCTCGAAGTCGGAATCACGGTCCAGGAATAAGAATAAGGCTTCGTCATCATACTCTGCGAATTCAGCCCGGGTGAGGTCAGTGCCACCTGACAGAGTAGAAATTCCCTCATCTATGGTGCTGGCCACCTCCTCTTCATCCGGCACGCTCTCTCGTACTCTTATATCTGGTGGTATGAGGTGCTGATTCATCTTGATCATTGTTAACCTCTCCACATTTTTGGGCGAGAGGCGGCTCCGTTTGGGAGTTACAATCCCACCAGCCGCACTGAAAACCCGTTCAGAAGACACACTTGCGAGTGGGCAAGACAAGTAGTTTAAAGCCAGGTTGGTGAGCTGTGGCCACAATTCTTTTTTCCCATGCCAATACGCCAATGGGTCAGAATTAACATAGACCTCTGTGGAGTCATTCAGATAGTCCTTCACCATCGACTCAAGGTCCTCCTCCAAGGTTCCTCCACTTTGCGTAGCTCTTGCTGTGCCTCTGACCTTTTGAGAACCAAACCCACGCAGAGCTAGCCAATCCTCTTCAGCCTCCAATGTTTCTGCTGTCTTTCGTGCAGATGATGCGGTTGCCGGTGTCTTTAACGGCTGAGAGGTCACTTGTGCCACAGCCACAGGTGCAGAAGTGGATTGTTTTGGCTGGGGATGGCCTGCTGATGTACTGCCATTTCCTTCAATTTCCAGCCGTTCTGTTTCAAACTTCTTGGCTGACAAGGCTAGCCAACGTTTGTACTTTGTAACATCTTCATCAGCAAAAGGAAAGAATGCTCTGCCTGCCAGCGCCTTTTTGTAGCGTGGATCCAGAATAGTAGCACAAATGTAATGCTGTTCTGAGTGGATCTTTTGAAGACGTTCATCACCTTGTAGGAGCTCTAATAATTTCTCAGCCAGAAGCAAAGAGTCTTTCTTTTTGTCATCTTTTCGAAACACAGAACACACCTCCTTCAGTTGGTCCTCCAGCATGTACAACAATGGGATAGCTTTTCCCAAATTAGAGTCCTCCTTGCTGACTGCACGTGTGAAGACCTCAAAAGGACGAAGCATGCGTGTTAGGCTTTCAACTATGTTCCATTGCGGCCCACCCATCCTCAGCTCCTCTATACCCTCTTTCAAGAAATATTGATCGAGTTGCGTATACTGCTCATACAGACGCTCAAGCATGTAGAAGGTTGAGTTCCAACGTGTTACCACCTCCTGGATGAGTGCTTTCACTGGCATTTGACTTTGATATAGCATGCTCCTCAGCTGCTTGCGGGCCTTAAAAGAATGCCTGAAATGCTTGCATATTTTTCGGCAGTTCTCCAATACACTGTACGCTGCACTGCGTTTATTACCCAAGAATTTTTGGACAACCAGGTTTATACAGTGCGCCAAACACGGCACTCTGAAATAGTAACCGTCCCTCATGGCCTTAACTATATTGGAGCCATTGTCTGTGGAAACATAACCAACCTTGCGTTTTAGTGGGGACAGACAGTTAAGGACCTTTGTGTTAAAGACATCCAAAATGTTTTCTGCTGTGTGACGTTTCTCCAAACCAAACATGGCTAGTGTTGCATGTTTCCGAGCACCTTTAAAAACAATGTTAGTGTCAACACCTGAGTTTAGCTTTGCTTTAGCCCCTGAAAAAGAGACCCAGTGTGCAGTGATGCACATGTAATCAGCGCCTGCGCCACTGGTCCACATGTCTGTTGTCAGATGTATAGTGTGAACAGCACTCTTCTGCAAAGCTGCCCCAATCACCTTCAGAACATCTTCATGTAGTGCTGGAACCGCAACTCGGGCAAAATAGAACCGGCTAGGAACCTTCCATTTAGGGCAGAGCGCTGTCACTAATTCTAGAAAACCAACCCCTTCTACAAAAGAAAAAGGGAGAAGGTCCAGAGCTAGCATTTTAGCCAGCTTAGTGTTATACAGACGGGTCATTGGGTGGTTGCGTTCATATTGCGCTTCTGTAAACAACATCTTTTTAATGTTGCCCTGGACCAATGATTTACGGGATGATGATGATCTCTTCGACCCAGTTACGCTCGCTGATGAACTTTTCCGCATTGATGTCTCACTCTCTCCCACACTCTTAGTGTGGCTCCCATGGGGTGTGCTGCTGACATGGGAACTGGGTGTAAGTGAAGTGTTTGAATCGTCTTCTACCTCGTCATCAGCAGATGACAAATCAACGTTTTCATTACGTGCAATTCCGGCTTTCTTGACCGCCTCTAGGTGCGGAAACCATTCGACAGGGTGCCTTCTCTCAAGATGACCTCTCTGGCCTCCGGTACCATAGTTAGAACCAAGCTTACCACGACTAAATCGAAGCTTACAAAGGCTACAAATGGCTACGTTTTCCTTTTTTGGGCAAACACTAAAGAAGTCCCAAACTGGAGACTTGAAATGTCTTCGGGGGCCGGAGGAGGCGGCGATACTGGTGGTGGTGGTCCTGCTGCTAATGACAGATGAAGTGGAGGATGTGGATTGCCGAACTTCAGTACGTTTTGCACTTTCACCACCACGAATTGAGGTCGAGGACGAGGTGGGTACCTTCTTGCGAAGAAATATGGAAGCGGTAGGTTTTGGTGTACTACTTAACTCCAAATCTAATGATTCAATTTCCATTGCCTCCTCGCCGACATCATCATCACGCTCAGCAGCTTCTCGGGATAGGGTCAAAATGTCTCTTTGCTGCATGCCCGGTGGGGCTGCAGTGACCTTTGTGATGACTGGCTCGTCGTCATCGTGAGAGGCTTCATCACCAGCAGTATCTGTCACTTCTTGTTGAGCCTCATCACACTCCATAGGTTTGAGTTTTTGGACGACCTTCCTTTTACGCTTAGGTACCGGTGGCAGATCATGGTGTGCCTCTGCCTCACTGTCAGACCGCAGTTGTGGTGGTTCCCAAGACAGATCACTTGCACCAGAACGAGGTGGGCTTGAAGAAGATGTAGACACCCCCCTTGATCTTTTCCTTGCTAGGGATGTGGAAGACAATGAATGATCATCAGGAGGAGTGGCTTCCAATGATACCTCAGCTTCATTGTCGATTTCCAAATGTGCCCCTACTTCGGGAGGAACAACTATTGTGGGCACTTGTGAACGTCCATGCACCTTTGCTTGCGCATCTCCTTTTGCTGCCTCTCCTTCCACATGTACTTGGGCGTGTACTTGCACATGGTGTTGTTGTTGCGGCTGTGGTTGTTCAACACTTGTCAGATGAGTTACAACAACCTGTGTTGATTCAGGGACATTGCTGCTACTTTCTTGCGATGAGCCAACATCACTGGTCGATGGTGATTGGAGAAGTACACTGACTGCCTCTGAAGCACTCAAGGGCTTTGACTTAAGTTGGCGTGGTGGTGGAGGCACTGAACCCAATGGAGCAGGGGTGCTGCTCTCAGGTTGGTCCCCAGCAGATCCTGCTGCTGCAGGCGTACTTTTTTTTTTGCTCCCAAAAAAAGTGGCGGGTGGCACACCAGCCTCCTTGGTAACTTGCTTCTTCTGCTCCTTACTAGCAACTTTCTTGCTAGAGGAGCTACGGAGAACTTTCTTTGGGGCCATCTTCTTCAGAGCAGGTCAGACAGCAGGCCGCAGTTGCACGAATTGTAGAGTTGTCTGAGGCCAGACGTGACGTCGCGTGACGTTATGCTGCACACACACACCGCTGCAGGACTTCTTCCTGGCACTGGTGGTTCTCTTGAGTCTTGTGCACCTAAAAAAAATGGAAGACAGAGGAACATCAGTTCAGTTATAGAGCACAAAAAAATCGAAAAACACTGCAAAATCAGCACAATCCCAATCCATCCATGCCCTCCATAATGTTTAAATTCAAGACAACCCACAGAAAGACTAGGCCCATGCAAGACTCACTACCCCTGGCATAAATAAAGGTTGAAAAGTAGGCAAAATGGTTGGAGGCCTAACAACAAAGCCTGCATTCAAAATGGCCACTTGCCTGCCAGCACATGGCCAGTGCCTGTAGCTGCACTCAAAATGGCCACCAGCCACATGGCATGTCCCTCCCCATGAACACCCCCAAAAATCGAAAAACACTGCAAAATCAGCACAATCCCATTCCATCCATGGCCTCCATGATGTTTAAATTCAAGACAGCCCACAGAAAGACTAGGCCCATGCTAGACTCAAATACCCCTGGTGAAAAGGCCACAAGTACAGGCCCAAAAATCGAAAAACACTGCAAAATCATCACAATCCCATTCAATCCATGGCCTCCATGATGTTTAAATTCAAGACAACCCACAGAAATACTAGGCCCATGCAAGACTCACTACCCCTGGCATAAATAAAGGTTGAAAAGTAGGCAAAATGGTTGGAGGCCTAACAACAAAGCCTGCATTCAAAATGGCCACTTGCCTGCCAGCACATGGCCAGTGCCTGTAGCTGCACTCAAAATGGCCACCAGCCACATGGCATGTCCCTCCCCATGAACACCCCCCAAAATCGAAAAACACTGCAAAATCAGCACAATCCCATTCCATCCATGGCCTCCATGATGTTTAAATTCAAGACAACACACAGAAATACTAGGCCCATGCAAGACTCACTACCCCTGGCATAAATAAAGGTTGAAAAGTAGGCAAAATGGTTGGAGGCCTAACAACAAAGCCTGCATTCAAAATGGCCACTTGCCTGCCAGCACATGGCCAGTGCCTGTAGCTGCACTCAAAATGGCCACCAGCCACATGGCATGTCCCTCCCCATGAACACCCCCAAAAATCGAAAAACACTGCAAAATCAGCACAATCCCATTCCATCCATGGCCTCCATGATGTTTAAATTCAAGACAGCCCACAGAAAGACTAGGCCCATGCACCACTCACTACCCCTGGTCAAGGCCCCAACAACAGGTCAAAAATCGAAAAACACAAAATTTTACAAAAAAAAAAAATCGAAAAACACAGAAAAATCAGCACAATCCCAATTCATCTATGGCCTCCATGATGTTTAAATTCAAGACAACCCACAGAAATACTAGGCCCATGCAAGACTCACTACCCCTGGCATAAATAAAGGTTGAAAAGTAGGCAAAATGGTTGGAGGCCTAACAACAAAGCCTGCATTCAAAATGGCCACTTGCCTGCCAGCACATGGCCAGTGCCTGTAGCTGCACTCAAAATGGCCACCAGCCACATGGCATGTCCCTCCCCATGAACACCCCCAAAAATCGAAAAACACTGCAAAATCAGCACAATCCCATTCCATCCATGGCCTCCATGATGTTTAAATTCAAGACAGCCCACAGAAAGACTAGGCCCATGCACCACTCACTACCCCTGGTCAAGGCCCCAACAACAGGTCAAAAATCGAAAAACACAAAATTTTACAAAAAAAAAAAATCGAAAAACACAGAAAAATCAGCACAATCCCAATTCATCTATGGCCTCCATGATGTTTAAATTCAAGACAACCCACAGAAATACTAGGCCCATGCAAGACTCACTACCCCTGGCATAAATAAAGGTTGAAAAGTAGGCAAAATGGTTGGAGGCCTAACAACAAAGCCTGCATTCAAAATGGCCACTTGCCTGCCAGCACATGGCCAGTGCCTGTAGCTGCACTCAAAATGGCCACCAGCCACATGGCATGTCCCTCCCCATGAACACCCCCAAAAATCGAAAAACACTGCAAAATCAGCACAATCCCATTCCATCCATGGCCTCCATGATGTTTAAATTCAAGACAACCCACAGAAATACTAGGCCCATGCAAGACTCACTACCCCTGGCATAAATAAAGGTTGAAAAGTAGGCAAAATGGTTGGAGGCCTAACAACAAAGCCTGCATTCAAAATGGCCACTTGCCTGCCAGCACATGGCCAGTGCCTGTAGCTGCACTCAAAATGCCACCAGCCACATGGCATGTCCCTCCCCATGAACACCCCCAAAAATCGAAAAACACTGCAAAATCAGCACAATCCCATTCCATCCATGGCCTCCATGATGTTTAAATTCAAGACAACCCACAGAAATACTAGGCCCATGCAAGACTCACTACCCCTGGCATAAATAAAGGTTGAAAAGTAGGCAAAATGGTTGGAGGCCTAACAACAAAGCCTGCATTCAAAATGGCCACTTGCCTGCCAGCACATGGCCAGTGCCTGTAGCTGCACTCAAAATGGCCACCAGCCACATGGCATGTCCCTCCCCATGAACACCCCCAAAAATCGAAAAACACTGCAAAATCAGCACAATCCCATTCCATCCATGGCCTCCATGATGTTTAAATTCAAGACAGCCCACAGAAAGACTAGGCCCATGCACCACTCACTACCCCTGGTCAAGGCCCCAACAACAGGTCAAAAATCGAAAAACACAAAATTTTACAACAAAAAAAAATCGAAAAACACAGAAAAATCAGCACAATCCCAATTCATCTATGGCCTCCATGATGTTTAAGTTCAAGACAACCCACAGAAAGAATCAGTCCACCCACCACTGAGTACCCCTGGGAAAAGGCCCCAAAACAGCCCAAAAATCGAAAATCCCAAAATTTTAGTTGCAGCAACTGTAATGCCCCAAACAAACTTACTTGTAAAATTTCTAATCCAACAGTGATCCAAAGAAAGTCAAAAAGGCCTCAAATCCAAAGATCCAGCAGCATCCACAAAAGGTAATCCTTCCAGGTCCACATCCGAATGAAAAGTGACCAGGAGATGGACAAAGCACTGGGAGGAGCCTGCTGAACAGGAACAGGAAGTTGAAGACTATGGGGCACTTCCTTCCTCCCACCCCCCTGCCCCCCTCCCCAAAATGGACTCCTCGCTAAAAAAGTGCAGGCAAATGTCAAACTAAGGAGTTATTCACATAAAAATCATCATTTCTAGAAGGTTTATGCTGCTTGCTGGTGGATTTCTTGTGCAGAATTGCAAATTTATATTTTCGCGCGCCGCATCTCAAATCTCGCAATTGCGAAGTACCGCGAGACGTGATCTCGTCGTACTCGCGTTGACAAACTATCGCTGGCAAGCCGCGATGACGTAATCGCGCTCGCCAATTCCCGCGGGATCACACAGCAAGATCCAAAATGGCGCAGCACTCGCAAACTATCGAAAAAAACAACTCGGCAAACGATGATAAACGCCGCGCGCCGCAAAAATTGTATCACCAACGCCGCGCGCCGCCAAAAAAATCCGCTGCGTGCGAATTTGCGGATTTTGCGGGAAATCCGCAAATCTCGCGGATTGCGGATTTCCCGAAAATCCGCAAAATCCGCGAGCGGAACGGATTTTCCGCCCACGCTTACTTCCAAGATCTTTATTTCTGTCAATGCCTTCTCCCGATCACTCCAGGCATATTTAAAAAGGATTTTAAGGGTACCTTCGCAATAATGAGCCGTGTGGTGCGCCCAGTCAGTGAGGAGTTGGGGGTCAGGATTCTCATATGAGGGCACCGTTTATACCCTTAGCTCTCTAGGAACACATTGTTCTTCGATGTAATTTTGCAGGCTCGTAGCCTCCCACCACTTTTGCACTTCTCGCTCATAGAGCCTCTCCAACTTGGTTAACAGTTCTTTTAATCCATTGCCTTGAGGTTGCGTTGTTGTAGCCACTACAGAAAACGCTGCAGCGCTTTGTCTTTTGAACATCCCTTTTGCCACTGACCATGTCATGAATGATGTAATATGTGACATCATCAGCAGTGGATTGCGGGTGCGCGATATATAGTTAGTGCAACTAACTATATATGCGAATTTCAATGGTTTTGTGCGAGTAAATTAAGGTTTTGTAAATGCTAATCCCTAACTATATATGGTCTATAACCTATGGTTTTTTCAGTGAATTTTCAAGGTTCAGTGAATATATATATATATATATATATATATATATATATATATATATATATATATATATATATATATATATATATATATATATATATATATTACCTACTGGCGGTCGCCAGTAGATATATATAGTTAGGAGTTTTTTCCCTATGGGATTTCTGAAAATTCTATGTCTAATAACTTTGGCGTTTGTGGACGGAATTGGCTGAAATTTTCAGGAAAATGGCACATTTTGTTTCTGAGCAGCCCCTGAAAATTTGGGGGGTGTTCGGCAAGGGGGGGCCGAGAAAAAAGGGGGGTCCCAAAATGCGTTTTTCCCATGTTAATTTCCATAGGGCGGTTGGCCTCACTTTTAGCCCGATTTGCATGAAACTTGGCAAAATTGTAGGGACTGTTAGCCCGATGTGCCTTTGCTACGTCTCAATATATGTGCTCCAGTGGATTTTGAGAAATTAACGTTCAAAGTAAGATATATATCTGTAACAGCGCTCCGGGTAGCGATCCGGTTCGCGTACTTTTCGCGTAACGGAACTTTGCGATGCGAAGCTGATTGGCTTTCCGGTGTCTGTCAACATTCTAAACAGTCCGGAGCGGCCGCCATCTTGTCTCTCGGTAGGATCGAGAGACAAGAGGAGGCCAAAACAAAGGGGGAAATTACCATAAGGGGGCATAGTAGATCCTCGTTGACCCCCTAGGTTTTATGTGGAGGTTTTAAAAGGTCCCAGCAGGGCAAAAAAAAATTTTTTTTTTTTTTTTTGCTTGGTGAGCGCCTAGTACGCGAACCGGAAAGCTTTCTGGGCAGCGTACTATAAGGATAAAAGAATGATAGAGTTTTCTAATACTGTATGTTAATTGTTTGTTGTTTTTGTTGATTTTTTTTTGTTTTCTTTATTTTTAAAGTATTTTTTTTTATTTTGATTGTGTTTCATAATTCATTAAACTTTCTAACATTTCATTGTCAGAAATTTCAAAATTGAATATATTTTGTATTCTATGAGGGTGTAACATGTCCTCATTTTTAAGCAGGTTATCCACTGCTTCAACACATTGTAGTAGTTCCTGGTCTCTACTTTGATCCATAAATTCATCAATGTTTCCTTGGCTGCTCTCTTCCAGTACAATTTTAAATTGAACTTGCTGCTCGCCTTCCATTTTGCCTGAAATTTGGATTAAAAAAATATATATTAGTAGAGATAGGGCACTGTTGGGATTAATATTAGATAGGCAGTTTTTATCAGTGAATTTATCTTTTGGCAGTGTATAGTATCAGAGTGGAAATAGGACTATAAAAAAGTGTATGTGATTTAACCAAGACAAGCCTAGCTCCATTCATAACTATAACAGAGAAGTCTATCTAAATCCATAACTACAACAGAGGGATAGTATATATCTATCAGAAAAAGTCTACCATATTAAGTTATAGTGCACAATATACTTCAGTTTTAAAAATAACAACTTACCTTCACAAACAAGTTGAAGTGTTTAGTAGCTATTCAAATGTGATGTACAACAAGAAGTAGCAGTCAAAATGGCTGTGTTTTCTTCTCTTCCTTTATATATATTCAGCTATATAACCAATCAAATGTCAGGTAATATAAGTAGAAAATGAAAGTAACATTTTCATTGGTTGTCAATTCCAACACTTCAGATGTGTTTTGTGAAGTAATTTACCTCACGGTATTTAGAGAGGTCTACAGGCTTAATGGCTAAATGGAATTTCAATCAAATTTGTGAAAATGAAAGGGATTGTTATGTAGTATGAGCTAATCTATATTTGGTGAGAGTGTCTCCAGTCGTTTTTCTGTGAATTACTTTCCCACCTTTTTTTTGGACCGCTTCCCGGGAAGCGGTCCGATCCGCGAACTAGGAGCGTAACGGGAGTCCACCATTTTGTGTTTGGCTCGAATTAAGATATAAAATGGAGGGCAAATAATGTTCAGAATGGGTAGAAGGGGGCACGGTACAAGTATTTTGACCCCCTAGGTTTTCTGAGGGTGGCTGAGGAGGACCATATGTGCGGGGAAAAAACATTTTTTTTTTTTAAATTTGCGCGGTTAGCTTCCAGTTCGCGTACCGGGTAGCGCTCTTTGAGTGTAGTTTGTTGAAAATTACAGAAAAAAGTTAGAGAAAAATAATAATTGTGAGTGATCAGATGTAGGGTAGCTCTGAGAAGAGCTTTTGGGTTTATGGTACATTTTGGTACTTATAAGTAGGTACCAATGCACAGTCTTAAATTCAAAATGAAAATTCTGTTGCCCTCATCTGAGAAGTGAACTCCATCTCCTCTGTAGATATCTTGCATGTAGTAACGCAAGTTATTGTTGTACAAGGAGCCCATTCCATGGTCTCTCATGTAAGCTGAAACAGATTTGTTTACATGCTTCCTCACTTTCTCAATTTGTGGACAAAATTGGTTGGACCACCTCCATTTCTGTCTTTGGCATATATTGGAATATACCAAGGCAGTTTGAGGAAAAAGTGCCATTAATTGCTCAAAGGTGTCCTTTAAAAGCATTTCCAGACCTACCCCAGTCAAAGTGCCCAAATCATTACCTCCACAGTGCACTATTAACAGGTCAGGTTTTAGCAAATGCATAAAGGTTTTCACCAATGGTATCAATTGGTGACATTTTAATCCTCTTTGGCCCAACCACTTAATTTCCACATCTTGTAAATTGAGGTAAGGTAAATTTCTGTTCTCAGCATACCTTTGAGCCCAGTAGATGTAACTATGTCCAACAATCCAGACAGTAAACATGGTGAGAGAAGGTTGGGCTGCAGTCAGATGAAGTGTGGTAATGAAAGGGCAGTTGAAACAGTAGGAGTTTGTAAAGAAAAAAACTGTGGATTTCCAGTCCTAATGATTCATTAGCAGTGATTGGTGTATTTTCATTTCTGAAAACAGAAAGTTAGGGTGCATGGTTGTGTTCTTTGAAAGATGTCATTTGAATGGTCAAGGAAGAAACATTTAATGAAAGATTGCACTGGATACGCAGGTGCACTGAGAGTTCAGAGTTCAATTGAAACATTGTTGTGTGAATTTGCAAACATGAGAGGTCTCTCAGGAGGTGGTTGCTAAGCAAAAAAGGCAGAGAGGGCAGAGGGGGGAAGGGTTTTGATTTGAAAAAAGTGAGGGAAGAGTTATGATTGGCTAATATGAGAGATATGTGTAATGAATATCTGTATTTCTGAGCTTTCAATAGCTGCAGCCTCTGGAGTGCATCCTCTTTGTTCTGCTGAAGGCAATTTGGAGTATTTCTGAGACTGTTTTGAAACTCAAAAAGTATTTGCTAAGGTGAGAAAAGATTTATTTAATTTAGATAGAGAATAGTATGATTTAAGGAGAAAATGATGAAGAAAGCTGTGTTTTTAAAATGTGGCTTCGTCTCAAGTGATATACAAATAGATTTTGTTTTTTTGGAGAAATTGTAATTGCATATTCGGTGTAGCATTCTGGCATGCAGTAACACAAGTTATTGTTGTACATGGAGCCCATTCCATGGTCTCTCATGTAAGCTGAAACAGATATGTTGTTTTTAAAAACGATTTTTGAAAACAATTACATTTCTGGATATGTACTGCTAGAGCTTCATAGGTTGTTTGGGTCATATTTATAAGGCATTTGAGTGTCTATGATGTTATTTTTCCCTTTTTAAATGGAAAGCGTTCTTCATGGGGCAAGTTTCTTGTAAATACGCTCAAACCTGTGCTTGGCAAATTTAGATTTTGATTATGGGAGTTACATAGCCATGTTAATAATGTCCCAAAAATGGTGCAAGGGCATTCAAAAAAACGCTTTCATGTGTCTCAAGGACATTTTCAGTTATTTCCTCTTGAATGTAGGTATACAATTGATTTATATGCTGTGTTTAAAAACGATTTTTTGAAATCAATTACATTTCTGGATATGTACTGCTAGAGCTTCATAGGTTGTTTTGGGTCATATTTATAAGGCATTTGAGTGTCTATGATGTTATTTTTCCCTTTTTAAATGGAAAGCGTTCCTCATTGGGCAAGTTTCTTGTAAATACGCTCCCACCTGTGGTTGGCAAATTTAGATTTTGATTATGGGAGTTAAATAGCCATGTTAATAATGTCCCAAAAATGGTGCAAGGGCATTCAAAAAAACGCTTTCATGTGTTTCAAGGACATTTTTAGTCATTTCCTCTTGAATGTAGGTATACAATTGATTTATTTGCTGTGTTTAAAAACGATTTTTTGAAATCAATTACATTTCTGGATATGTACTGCTAGAGCTTCATAGGTTGTTTGGGTCATATTTATAAAGCATTTGAGTTTCTATGATGTTATTTTTCCCTTTTTAAATGGAAAGCGTTCTTCATGGGGCAAGTTTCTTGTAAATACGCTCCCACCTGTGCTTGGCAAATTTAGATTTTGATTATGGGAGTTACATAGTCATGTTAAAAATGTCCCAAAAATGGTGCCAGGGCATTCAAAAAAACGCTTTCATGTGTCTCAAGGACATTTACAGTCATTTCCCACTGAATGTAGGTATACAATTGATTTATATGTTGTGTTTAAAAACGATTTTTGAAATCAATTACATTTCTGGATATGTACTGCTAGAGCTTCATAGGTTGTTTGGGCCATATTTATAAGGCATTTGAGTGTCTATGATGTTATTTTTCCCTTTTTAAATGGAAAGCGTTCTTCATGGGGCAAGTTTCTTGTAAATACGCTCCCACCTGTGCTTGGCAAATTTAGATTTTGATTATGGGAGTAACATAGCCATGTTCAAAATGACCCAAAAATGGTGCAAGGGCAATCTAAAAAAATGCTTTCATGTGCATTAAGGACATTTTAAGTCAATGAGGAAACACAGGTGATGTAATTCTGAAATGAGGAAAAGAAACTTCACATTTTTCAATTACATCACTAGTGTTTCCAAAGTTTATGAATGACATTGTGCAGATGAAGTTTAGGTGTGACCACAGATTCAAAAGAGGTCTGCCCTTTGTTCAAGAGTGAAGTGGACATGACTTACTTCATTGCTAGGCCTTCACATGTATTATCTCCTTTGTTTTCTTCAACAAGTGAAAATCTCATCTGCAACCATGTGTTGGCCTCACCTCAAACAAACAAAACAGGTGATGGACCGAATGTGGATCAATGACACACATTCACCCCAGTCCAAAGATCTGGGCCCAAACAAACCTTTAGATAGGCCACACCTTATCGTCAACCTGAATCAATCATTTAAAATGTTAGGGAGAGATTTATGATTGTTGTCTGCCTGTTTTGTACCACTGTGTGTCATTTTTGTGACGCAGTGCTGGTGCAAAAGATTTGCTATGTTAAATAATAAGTAGGGTGTTAAGTTTTTGATGACTGTTATTCATTTACTGTTTGGTAATAGTGGTTAATAACATTTTTTATTATATTTTTCCACAGATTCAACTGCAGATCATTACAAAATTTGAAAAATGCCAACTAAGAATCGAATTAGAAAGGCTAGAAAACGTCAAAGACAGCAAGATCATCTATTATTGCAGCAGTCCTCTCCCCAAAATACTTGTGAAATCACCAAGAAAGCTCCGGGTAAGAGCACGAAATCATTCTTAAGAAATATTTGTAGTAAAAAAAGTATTTCTCCAAAAAATGTTTCAGTCCAGAAAAAGAAAAGCAATTTAAATGGAAAGGAAAGACCAATCAAAAATGTTACTGGTAGAGCAAGAGATATCTCTGTGCATGATAGTAGAAGGAAACAACAGTTTAGGGACATTCGAAAACGAATGTTCCGCAACAGGATAATAGTTAATTTATTAAAAAATATTAAGAAAGGCCAACAGAAAGTGGCATTTTATAAGAAGAAGAAAAATGTAGAGAAACTTATTGATCATGCATTGAAATTAAGCGAAAGTTGTTTATTTTGGTAATCAATAGAATTAGGAAACTAAGCAAGGTAATTTCTGATTTCACATCAAATAGTAGATGGAAGAGAGTAGTAAATCGTAGTAACTTTTGTGAAGTTTTTTCCGGAGAATGGATGCATAGTTCAAGTTGTGAGGCATTTTTTAATGAGGAGAGTTATTTTCAGGATAATGATTTGGTGTTTGCAGTTGACACCAGTGGTCGAGCTTATGAAGTGAAGGATGGTTGTCCAGTTGAAAAAGAAAAACTTGTGACAACAGAGACAGACAAGGTGTTAGGTAATGAGGTTTTAGGAAGACGTCCTAAGGGTCCTGTGTACATTTGGAAGTGTAGTTCTATTTGCAGTGTGCGACAGGTTTCCATCAATTTGCTTTGTGATTTTATACGGACATTTAATAAGAAAAGTTTGAAGCAGAAAATGAAGTTGTTGCAAGATTTAGATCCTTGCAGAGTGAGACAAATGACAGGTTTGCGTGGTCATTCACTGGCTTGTCTTTCCAGGAGAGTATGCCAGAGTGTTTTTCATCATTTCAGGATGCTAGCAGTGCATCATAATAAAGTGAGAAAATTAGTGAGAATGTTGTATTATGCTAAGAGTCCAGCAATTATGCTTAAACAATTATGTGCTGCTCTTTTGCATGGTTCTGAAATAGATGTCAAGAATATTTGTGAAGAAATTGAGTTTTGTTACTTTGGTAGTAAAGATGAGAATGTTCAAATTGACCCAGAAGTAGAGGGTAATGTTGAAGATAATGTACAGGTTTCTAGTACAGATAAATTTCAGAAGGAAATTGCCACGTTTCAGATGAAATCAAGTGAGAGGCCTAATTTCACTTGTGTGTGTTGTCGACGCACTTATTATAAGAATCAGACTAAGTTAGTGGATTTATATGCAAAAAGTGAAAGGGAAAGCAATAGTGAATGGAAGGATTTTGCCACATACTTGATGGTAGAAAATTATTTTGATTTGGGATCGGATCAACGTGTATGTACTTATTGTTGTTAATGTTAATGTTAATGTTAATGTTAAAATGGGACTTTTATAGCGCAACGGCTACTCCAAGGGAGTGTCCCGGCGCTTTGTGCTCCCGACCAGAGAAAGAGCTGGAAAACATAACAGTAAAAGAGCAGGGGCCTAAAAAAGGGGACAGACTATCCAGAGAACAGCCAGGTTTTTAAGTCTTTCCTGAAGACAAGCAGGTTTGCGGTATTCCGCAAGGACACCGGTAAGGAATTCCATAGCTGAGGAGCAAGGAATCCAAAGGACCGGCCGCCTAGCCGAGCCCTTTTGATACGTGGCACCCGAGCCAGAGCCAATGTTTCTGACCTGGGGACCGTGCAGGTCGGTAGAAATCCAACCTCCTCTGAAGATATTTGGCACCATTGCCATGCAAGGCCTTATGGGCAAGAGTCATGGCCTTGAACAGTATCCTCTTTCGCACCGGAAGCCAGTGGAGCGATACAAGAAGGTTGGAGGCACTGGTGCGGCGGTGCAGACCAAAAATTGCACAAACAAATTTGTATTTGCACAAATAAATTTGTAACAAATTAAACCAAAACCAGATGCCTGCTAGGGCGGCTCATAATAATCTGGAATTGGTTGAGGTTCCTTCTGAATTGAAGGATTTAAATACTTATGAATCTATTTTGATTCAAAGTATCCATCCCTTTCAGGCTATTGTAAGAATGGAGCCAAAGACGGGGAAGTTGCCTCCATCAGATTTACAGAGAGGATTAAAGGGAAGAGTTGTTTATTTGCCTCTAGATTTGAACAAAAACATTAACACAATTGGAGTAGAAAAAGTGGAAGAGGAACCTCTGGTTATCTTGGTTAATGGGGTTCCAACAAAGAATAAGAAAATATGGCAAGATTTAGTGGATGTTAGGAAAGTCAAAAAGGCAACATTGTATTTGAAGAAAAATAATAAGTACTATATAAATGTATATGTTGCAGAAGAGGAAGTAAGTGATGAAGAGGATAGCGATTTGTGTGCTGGCCAAATTGAGAAAGTAGAGGCCTCTAAAAGTGAAGAAATATATGAACATTATAGTGTTCATCCTTTGCATTCCAAGGAAGTCATGGGGAATGCAATTGAGTTGTTTCAAATGAAACAAGCCAAAGGGAGTCCCATTAGTGTTTGGGAGGAAAGTTTGGAAGCTCGGTGTTTCCCACAGCTATTTCCAACAGGTCAAGGAGGAAGATATGATGAGCGACCTCATCAAATTCCTGCGTCTGAATACCGGACTTTACGATTGTATGCAGAAGATCCTAGGTTTCGTCAATGCATTCCCTATTTGTTTCATCTCCTGTTTGAAAGCGATCTGTCTGGACTGTCATATGCAGTGAACCACATCTTAAAAAGTGGTATACAGATACGAAACATCTCGGCAAGTGACTTTATGCATAAAGTCAATGTCCAAGACAGTATTTTGGATTCTCACCTAATTAATCTCATGGCGTGTCAGCGTGGTACTAATGAGTACTGGTACCGTCGTCATGGTGATTTAAAATGTATGCTGAGGAACTTAGGAACTCCAGCATGGTTCCTTACTCTGAGCTGTGCCGAGTATGGCTGGGAAGACTTACTTTAATTTCTACGAGAGGCAAATGGAAATATTGAAAACATTGAATTCAAGACACCTGGAGAACTGTGTTCTTTGGATCCAGTGAATGTATGCAGGTACTTCAATCATAGATTTGAAGCTATGATGTCTTTCATCACAAATAAGAAGAATCCACCTCTTGGAGAGGTGTTGGATTTCTTCTGGAGAAAGGAGTACCAAGCAAGAGGTGCTCCTCATATACATATGTTGTTGTGGATCAAGGATGCACCTAAATTTGGAACAGATCCGGATGACTTAGTGATGAATTTCATAGAGCAGTATTCTACGTGTGCTGTTCCAAACGCAACGGAGAAGAAAAGCCTAAGAGAACAAGTTCTACGTTTCCAAAGCCATCGTTGTGGAAAGTACTGTCGTCGTAAATTCAGAAACAAGGACAAGTTCTACACCAAATGTCGTTTCAACTTTCCACGACCGGTGATTTCTAAAGGAAGAGTGAACAGTTTGATGTCTTCGCTGCGACATAATGTGACGAGGAAATCACCCAAAAATACATACAATTTGAAAAGGAACGAAGAGTCCAAGTACATCAACGACTACAACCCAGTGATTTTGTCCATCTGGAATGCTAACATGGATATACAGTTTGTGGCTGACAACTGTATGGCTGTGGCTCGGTATGTGACATCTTACATCACCAAAAAATGAAAAGACAGAATTGAAGGATATGTGGTAGGACATTTCCCATGAAAAGAGCCTCAGCAAGAAGTTGTACAGTTTCAGTCTGAAGATGTTGTCGCATCGAGAAATCGGAGCTTACGAATGTTCTGACCGGTTGTCTTCAGCAAGTCTCTATGCCAAATCCAGGAGTATTGTTTGGGCGAGTCTTGGTCTTGCTGCAACGCGAAATCGAGTTCTAAAACCTGTCCGGGAAATTGAGTATTTGGCAGAAAAGGAACCAAACAGTACCGACATTTTGAAGACCAACATGTTGGATACATATTATCCAAATCGAAGCAGTCACCTTGAGAATGTTTGTCGATATAAGGTTCTACAAAATTATATATTCAAGAGGAACATCAAAGAAGATATTGAGAAAGGAGTGTATGCTGTAATTGGAAGTGAGGGATGTCTAGTCAAGCAAAGAAAATGCCAATTAGTAAACCATCGAAAATTGAGTGGCGAATCTCCAGAAAAAAAGGAGTTTTTCTATTTAGCACTTTTGCAACTTTTCAAGCCTTGGCGTGCAGAAGAGGAACTGCTTGGAGATTTCCTCTGTTATGAAGACTCTTTCACTGCTGCTAAGGAGACCATAGAATGTCCTGCTTTTCCCAAATATAAAGAAATGTTGACTTTGGAAATTGAGCAGGAAGCAACGATTGCAGCCGAGATTGCCAGAGACAGTTCTCAGGACAGTCAGAGTTCTGTTTCATTGAGTCAGGATCCACTAGGAGGACCTATCATCGAAAATGAAGCTGCCACTTGCCATGGCACATGCTCAGGAGGATGCAGTTAACTAAGAAGACTTGGAAAAACAACTCAACGTTGAGCAGAGGAAAATATATGATGAAGTTACCAAACAAATTGAGCATGGATTAAGTCATGAGAAGAAAGAGTGCTCATGTACATCGTTGAAGCCTGTCCGACTGTACGTGAGTGGAGAAGCGGGAACTGGAAAAAGTTTCCTCATTAAAGCAATTTCATGTTATTTGCAGAAAAGGACTGAGACATCGTTGTCTTGTGTTGTTACCGCTCCTACTGGACTGGCAGCACATAACATTAAAGGTATTACTTTGCATTGTCTACTGATGCTGCCAGTGGAGCATGACAACAAATTACAATACCACAAGTTATCTGGGGATGCTTGTTGTGCAGTTTCAAGAGTCTTGAGGAAAATGAAACTTCTTATCATTGACGAAGTAAGCATGGTTTCCAATGTCATGCTTGCCTTTGTGCATTTGAGAATGCAAGAAGTTCTCAAAACTGAGTATGATGTGTTATTTGGTGGCAAACACATCATTGTTTTCGGAGATCTTCTGCAGCTGACACCAGTAAAAGGACAACCTGTGTTCAAAATACTCACGCATGAAGATACCAGGAAGTGCCTAGGGAGCATTGGCAACGTCAATATATGGTTAAATTTCAATTATGCTGAACTGCATGAAAATATGCGTCAGGCGAAGGATGAAGATTACAAGAATATTCTACAAGATATTAGAATTGGAAAAGTGACCGAGCATGGGAAAGAAGCTTTAAATGCACGATTACTGTCAAATTTATATCCCGAACAAGACATTGTGCCTGAGAATATTTTTCAGAAAATTACTGAGAAGAAATCCGGAATATGTTTGATGCCAACTCTTGCAGAATGTGCCATCTTCAACAACAAAATGTTGAACTTAGAAAAGCAAGAGATTGTGAAACTTGAAGCTATTGACAGAATAGAGCATATGGGATCAACAATTATTTTGTCTGAGAATTTGAAATCAAAATTGGGTTCATTAGAGAAGACTATATCTAAAACAGCGGGTTTTGAAAAGACTTTGAATGTGTGTTTAAATTGCCGAATCATTTTGAGAAGGAATTTACATGTTGAAAGAGGTCTGGTAAATGGATCAATGGGTAATGTTGTTGATTTTGAGAAATACAGAAATAGAGATGGAATTGAATTTTTAAAAATTAAATTTGATGGCATTGAGGAAGTACAGCTAATTGGTCGTTGTTCTGCTAGGTTTTTGCTTGTTAAAGACTTATATGTTCGCCGTAAACAGTTTCCTGTTTGCTTGGCATATGCGGTGACAATCCATAAATCGCAAGGTTTAAGTGTAGATAGTGCATTGGTGAATATTGGCAGTTCTGTGTTCAAGGAGGGTATGGCATATGTGGCATTGTCACGAGTTAGAACTTTATCGGGATTGTACTTGATTGACTGTGATGTCACAAACATTTGTGCGGATCTAGATTGTGTTAAGGAATACAATAGGTTAAGAAAAGAGTATGCGCCACATTTGCCTCAATATCCTTTGTTTGAGAAACGTGTGGTAGGCCGGAAACGAAGAAATATCAGTAATAGTAGGGAGGTTGTAGCAAAAAGCCCAAAAGTCAATGAACCGAAAATTGTAAGCAGAAAGAAAGTGGATTCTGTTGAAGATGTTGTCGGTTTTCAATTTGAAAACAGTTCTAGTGTCAACTGCTATGCAAATGTAGTGGTTAATGTTCTCTTTTCACTAGAGACTTTAAAAGAACAGATTGTGTTCAATTCGGAACAAAGTTTATGCTGTTTGTTGAATTCTGTGTTAGAGAAATGTAGCACTGATCGAACAAAAGTAGAAAGTGTGTCTGAAGTTCGTTATCTGTTAGATGAATGTTCAGGTCAAACAGACTTCTCTGAAAATAAGCAGCAGGATTGTCAGGAGTTTTTAATGTATATGCTTGATGTATTGCAAGATGAGGGTGTAGATGTAGATCACCTGTTTGGGCTTTCTTATCAATGGCAGCATGACTGCGAGAACTGTATGGTATCAAGTACTACTAGTGTAGACTCAGAAAGATTTATATATTTAACTTTGCCAGACAGTAAATCAGTCTCCTTTAATAAGCTAGTAAATGCAGCTGATCACAACATGGAGTGTAGCCAATGTAAATCTGAAATGATGTCAACATTATTTATACGAAGATATGGCCAGTATGTCATTTTAATGATCCAACGATGTAGGCCTGATGGATCAAAATTGTCAACTTTAATAAAAAATGGTGTTGCTTCTCAGCTGTCAATATCAGGAAGGACTTTTGTAACTGTAGCAATTATCTATCACGATGGTCCTTCAACAACATCAGGACATTACACAGCTTATTTAAAGTCTCGAAACGGCTGGTCATTCTGCAACGATTCTGTTGTAACTTTCAAAAAAAAATTGCCGTTTGACCTTAAAAATTCTTACCTGGTGTTTTTAAAACCAAAATTTTAAGGAAAGAATCTCGGGATTTCCTCTGAGGAATTGCAAAAGGTTCATGAAGTAGAGGGAATGTAAGTCTGCAATGCTGTCTAGATTATTGGTCCAAAACTTTTAATTATAATGTCAATTTAAAAATCCAACTATATAAACCTGATGCAAGTAAGTCTGCTTCATAGTAAGCAGTATCAGTGTCATAGGAAAAGGAGAACATGAGTGAGAAAGAAGGGTAAGATATTAGTAGTCCAGGATTGTGAAAGTAATCTTAAATGTTTTCTTTTTGAAAGTTGCGAAAATAGAAAATGACGGGATTTCATTATAAGAATTACAAGAGTTGAAAAACGCTGCAACATGATTTGGCCAAGTGGAAACATGTGGTAGAATGTGAGAAGTCTTTTAATGTATGTAACATATTTTTCAAAACGATGGAGGTTTTCTTTCAGAAAGTGGCGGGCTGAAAATATTTATAGCACAACAGAGTGTACGCTGTTCATAGGACATCCTTCGACGTTATGGAAAGTAAGTTAATTTTAAGGAGTTTTGAATTCAGATTTCTTAGGTTGTATGGGTTTTTTAAACACAATCATTTTGATTGTGGTTTTTTTCCCCGCTGTTACATGATGAATACCTTCAAGTCACTGATTTAACTGAAATTTGATACATTCTGAGAACAGCAAAAATAAACCATTTAACATGTATAATTAATGTTCTACTTTTTGTACTTATGATATACATTTAGAAATGTGAGGTAGATATGGAGAAACTGAGGCTTCTGTAAGTGTCAAAGTTAATGCTTACAGTGCTGCACTTCTGGGTACTGTTTTTTTTTTAAAACTGAATAGGCCTCACCTTAAAGAAACCTCTTGAAAGGACACATCTTATTTGCATCCTGAAACAATCATTTAAAATGTTAGACACAATTTTATGATGGCTTTACATCTTTTTTGCGCTGCTATTGCATCACTATTGTGAGACATCAGCAGTGCAAAAGATGCACCATGTTCCAAAATAGGCCTCACTTCATCAGCATCAAGATACTGTTTGTTTAAAATATATATCTTTAGGATTGCTTAGGGGACGTAGAGCAGCAGAGGCTTCTGTAAATGTCAAAGTTGTTGAAAAACTGTTTCTTCTTGAACCTTTTCCCTTGTCTTTTCAAATTTTTAAATACATGTTTTAATATTTTTGAAATGTTTGTTCTCTCTTTTACAGATTGAAAGTATGAAAAAATATTTGAAAAAGTTAACAAGAATTATAAGGTAAATGTTTTCTACTCTTTTACCCACAATCCACTGCTGATGATGTCACTGACTATGTCATGAATGATGTAATAAGTGGACATGACTTACTTCATTGGTAGGCCTTCACATGTATTAATGCATACACTGCTGCACTTCTGCGTACTGTTTCATATGCTGGACTACATCTGCACTATGAGATACCTAAGCAAAGGCAACACAGGTGATGTGATTGTGAAATGAGCAAAAGAAACTCCACGTTTTTCAATTACATTACTTGTGTTTTCTAAGTTTACGAATGACATTGTGCAGATGAAGTTTAGGTCTGTCTATGGACACAGAAGAGGTCTGGCCGTTGTTCAAGAGTGAAGTGGACATGTTTTACTTCAATGGTAGGCCTTCACATGTATTATCTCCTCTGTATTCTTCAACAAGCATAAATTTGATATGCAACCCTGAGTAGGCCTCACCGTAAACAAACTTTTGGAGAGGACACACCTTATAGTCATCCTGAATCAATCATTTAATCTATCACATTTAACATCTATTAGTTCTACTGCTTCATTTCTTTAATCCTTACTTTCCTGTGTTTGCTACTTCCCTCATTCCTTCCTCTATTACTTAATTATTCTACTCCTTCCAGTATTTTTCTCAGTCCCTCTCTTCTCATACTTCTTCATTCTTATTCACTCATTCTGTCTCTATTAATGTTACTGTTTCTGAATGATCTCAAAATTTTTTTTAAAACAAGAACAGTAAGTATAAGGGTAGGAAACAGACAGTTATGTTACAAGAAAGACAGCTATAGGAAGTAAACAAAAGATACTGTTACTCGCAATCCACTGCTGATGATGTCACTGACCATGTCAAGAATGATGTAATATTTGACATGATCAGAAGTGGATTGCGGGTAACAGTATCTTTTCTTTACTCCCTATAGCTGTCTTTCTTGTAACATAACTGTCTGTTTCCTTCCCTTATACTTACTGTTCTTTTTTTTTAAAAAAAATTTTGGTTCGCTCCTGGTTCGCGTACCGGAGTGCGAACTGGGAGCGAACTAAAAGAAATAGAGGTTGGCAGAGTTTCAAAAATTCTACCAATTTTTTTTATAATGGGGAGGTAGTTCTGAAAAGTACTTTTTTTTGTTTTTTGTTGTTTTAAATTTTTTTTATTATTTTTCTGAACATTTTTTATATTTTTTTTGTTTTTTCTGAACATTTTGTAATTTTTTTGTTTTTTGGGGGGAGGGGGGAAACAAAAATGATTCATTGAAAAGGGCTCGACAGGAGCAACGAAAAAAAGAAGAATTTATTTTTTGGGGCGTTTCGTGCAAACATGATTATTGATAGCTTTCACTATAAGAGTAATGCTACTTTCTCGGTAGCATATTAATTGGTTACACTGCACGCACACTTGCTTTACTTCCCCCATGTCCATTTGAATGTTCGGGACCACCTCCCTCGCCTCTGGTCCCGATACTTCTTGGACAACAGATCTTCTCGCCATTGCCGGGGGATTTTGCTGTTCATCACGAAGCTGGGCAGCACTATAATTGTTTGGGTGCCACCTACTCATATGCCTGTGCATCGTGTAATTTCCGAAGCTGTATTTCTTGTCAGTCCCCCTTGAAAGTCGATCGTCGCAAATACGGCAAAACACATATCTGGCATTGACTTTTTTTTGCCCTGCTGGAAATTAAAAAAATTGCCAGATGTAGTTTTCTTTTCTATTGTACCTCCTGGGCTCCTCTGGCAAAAACTCAGGCTCTTCCTGTTCTTCCTCCTCTTCTTGATCTTCCTCTTCTTCTATGATTGCTTGAGCAGGTGGTCCTCTCTTCCCATGAGGAGGTGGAGGTGGTGGTGGGGGAACACTAGCTGAAGCAACTATTGAAGCCATTGCTCAACAATGAAAAAGGGTCTTTCTCTCACCAAGATGAAAGTCAGAGTGAGGAAAGAAGGAGGGGTTTTCATCATTTGGGAAAAGCAAAAGTTCTAAACCAATGAAAAGTGTTAATTTTAGATCACATGACCTAGTATTACATCATTAGGAAACCAAAAGTGAAATGAACCAATGAAAAGTGTTATTACCGAGTCACATGACCTGCTGTGTTTACGTTTCGCGCTTTGCGCCGCTTTCCGGTCCGCTTCCGGGTCCGCTAACTTGGCGCGTCCAATGACGTATTACGCAACAACGCAAAACGTCATGCTAACGTAACAGTTACGCTAAAGGAACGTTTACCGGTTCGCGGACCGAGCCGCGGCTTTAAATTGAGCTAACGGGAAGCTGACCGGTTCGCGGACTGGGAGCGAAACAAAAAAAGATTTTTTTTTTAAATTGTCTAAAAAACATGTAAAATATATTTTAAGATTTAAAGAAGAATACATTTTACAGCTACAGATATTAGCTTTTAAAAAACCATTGAAATAACTATACAGTTATACACACCTTACTTATTCAAACATATACTAACACATATTTACTCTCTTATACAATCCCTGATACAAGTTCACAATGATCCATACAGCCACTCACACATTCACTGGCTCTTATGCACAGTTATTTATATATGTCAACTCTCACATGTACTGTGTTTTACATATGTACTTACTTTGACATGTAGCACTGAGATATCCATTCACTCACCAATACACTCATGCACACAGTCAACCGCCCATACAGCTGTTTCCACATGCACTTTTGAACCCATACATCTAGTGAATCAACTGCTCACACATCTATGCACAGAGTCATACACCTCCCAGCCACCCACACACACACTCAGTCTCCCATACAAATACTTGGGCAACCAATCAATAACCCATATAGTTACTCATATAGCTACTGATCAACACATGTAGCAGTTTACAGAACAACAGACATAATGATAGACAAATTAAGACAGTTTAGTCACTAACCCATGCACTCAGTGAGACACATTTAATCACTCACTCATACAGTCAGTCATGCACCTACTAAATCCTTCATCCAGACACTTATACATCCACTCATTCTTCAATATGTAAGACATATTTTACCTTTACAGAAACATACAGTCACTGGATGTTGTCATCAGTGATGTCATCAGTGATGTCATTTGAGATGTCATCAGTGATGTCATCAGTGATGTCACTGACCATGTCATGAATGATGTAATATGTGACATCATCAGCAGTGGATTGCGGGTGCGCGATATATAGTTAGTGCAACTAACTATATATGGAATTTCAATGGTTTTGTGTGAGTAAAATAAGGTTTTGTAAATGCAAATTCCTAACTATATATGGTCTATAACCTATGGTTTTTTCAGTGAATATATATATATATATATATATATATATATATATATATATATATATATATATATATATATATTACCTACTGGCGGTCGCCAGTGGGTAGTTATAGTTAAAACCTAGCTTACATAGGAAAGCCGCAACATTCTATTTGGAATAACTTTGCCGCCGGTGGACGAATCTTAGTGAATTTCTCCAAGAAAATGACCTGCTCCGCTCCGCTCCTTCCCTGAAAGTTTGGGGGTGATTTGTGAAGCGGGGGTCCGAGAAGAAAGGGGGTCCCAAAATGTGTTTTCCCCATGCAATTTTCCATAGGACCTTTAGCCAGGGCTACAACCCCAAACGGCTGAACGGTATTACACCAAACTTGGCAAAAAGGTAGAGTTCTGTTCGCAGATGGGCCTTTTTGTTAAATGGTGTAAATCCATTCAGTAGTTACTGAGAAAATCATAAGGGAAATTCCCAGGAGAGGCCCTGCAGCCCCTCCTCCCCAGGGAGGGGCCTATGGCCGCCTTCCCTTTCGGCGTCCCCATCCTTAGAGGGGACCGCCTCCCCGTTGAGGGGCCAATGGCCGCCTCCCCCCGGGCGCTCCCATCCGTAATGGGTGACGCCCCCACCTCTAGGGATCTTCCAATTACTGCTCACCGATCATGACCTTACCGCCACAGGCCGGATAGTTGACCGGCTATCCGGACCCCCCACAAAAAACTCCTACTTAAAGGTCATGGCTGCAAACTCTTTAACCAAGCTACGAAGTCTCCTATGAGTAAAGAATTCCCCACCCGGGACAAATGGACTCCATCCTCTAGATACATTCGGTACCCCCTGATACACCCATGCGGAATAGAATGCAATGTACTAGTACGGAACAATCTACCAAGCTTGTTATTCACCTTCTTCACTGAATGATTTACAGCAGCCACCGAAATAGCCCCCCGCCACACTTTCCGTGGAATCATATGGGACCATGCAATCGTGCACCCTGGAACCCTTCTCGCCAACCAACTTACTGTGGATAGTATCGCCTCGAGAAGTAGTCGTCTACCAGTGGTCACCAAATCATTGCCCCCAAGATGCACTATGATTATAGATGGCGGTGACCTTGTCCACCCTAACAAGCCCTCCATAAAAGTTTGAAACTGGTCAATACAGAGCCCGCCCCTTCCGTAGAAGGTCACCCTGTACCCGTATTCCCCAGCCATGTGAATCATGTCACCTGCCTTGAATACGTCCGCGGCACGCCTCACGTATGAGTGGCCCACGACCCACACCACTCTCTCCTCAGCCGGTGGTCTTTGACCGCTGGTTCCCAGGTGTCGGGTCGACTGCACAGTCCGCCCCGCCTCGTAAGCTTGCGAAACTGTAAACCAAACAAAAACAAGAAGCGTGAGTGCATGATATCAGCTTCACAACATGTGCAACCGCACATACCTTTTGTAACAATTCGAGGATCAACGCCCCAACTGTTTTACTTTTTCCACACTCAGACCCCTGGCTGTAGCCTCTGTAGCAGCCCCTATCCGGAAGAAATGGGTCCCAAACTCGCACGGGTTCAAGCCCGCGGCTGTAATTGCCATTGCAAGCACCCGCTTGAACTGAAATCTAGTCAGTGGGGTGGCGTCTGCGTGCCTCAGCAAGGTTCCCCCCCATGATGCCGCCCTGTGCGCCAAATACTCCTCAACGCATGCAACCGGGCACATGGGAGATCCGGGAATCCGCTGGACTACTACACTGTCCCCGATCGCATCCTGATCGGTCTTGGACCTGGCAAATGAGACCATCATTGTCTCCCCCTTAATTTGTATGTGCTCTCGACACAGACCTCCCCCCGTATCCTGCTTGTTCTTTGCTACCAGTTCGCTAACCCGCATAGCCCCATGAAATGCCAATGCAAAAGCGGCCCGGAATAGCGCTGTCTCAGACTGAGATGAACATGTTGCAGGGAGTACGGACAGTAACAGGGCCAACCTTTCCAGACCTATCGGGTGCCTTTCGTCCACTCTGCGACCCTCAAGGCGTTGCCACCCACGCAGCGCCTTCTGTACCACAAAAGACGCTGTGGGGTCCTGGATACCATGAGCCAGAGCCATAAAAGAAATGGCGGCCCGGTGCCTCTGAGCCGTAGCTACTGATTTGCCTGCCTGATGTAACGACAACAAAAATTTCAGGACATACTCTTCTTGGCCCCAAAGCTCCCCCCTAGCAGAACCCAAAAAGGACCAATAGGAACGGAACGCCCCTTCGTATGCCTTCCTTGTCCTGGGTGCTAAACTCTCTCCCACAAGGTTTTGTAGTTCGGGGCACCGAGAGACCAGAGAGCTTCGGGAAATGGTGCCGCCACCGGGTCCGCTGTGGGCAGCAAATCCCAGAAGGCCTGCATACGGAAACGAGAAAGCGCATCAGCTGCTTGATTCAGCACCCCTGGCACATGTCTTGCCCTAAAAAGGACGTTCAGTTGCATACATAGCAAGACAATTTCCTTAAGCAATCTCAAAATCCATTTGCATCGTGCTGCCTGACTATTGATACACTCAACCACGGTCATGTTATCAGACCAGAACACCACCGAGTGATCCCGAAACCCCTCAGGCCATGTTTTCAAGGCCACCAGAATAGGGAATAATTCGAGAAACCCAATGTTACCTGTAAGCCCACTCTCATGCCACCACGACGGCCATGTCTGGGCTGACCAGTGATTACCCAATATGGCGCCAAAGCCCATACTCCCTGCCGAGTCTGTCCACAACCCCTGCTCCTCGGAGGACATCGCCGGTTTGTTCCAGACCACACGACCATTGAAATCCGCCAGGAATGCCAACCAAATGCGCATGTCCTGGCGAACCTCTGCCGTGAGCCTTGTGCGGTGGTGCCCCTCTTTAAGGCCGACCATGGCTTGTGCAATCGAGCGGGAAAAAGGGCGAGCCATTGGTATCACTCTAAGGGCAAAATTCAGCTGACCCACCGTCTGTTGTAATTGATGCAAATTCACCTTTGTCTCGCTAATACATGTTTCCAGCGAGGCCCTGAATTTTGTTACCTTTTCTTTGGGCAACCGGAAGCAGCCCTCTTCGGAATCGAGCTCTATTCCAAGAAACTGGAGCGAAGTAGACGGTCCCACAGTCTTACCTGGCACCAATGGCACCCCGAAATGTCTCATGAGATCACAAAATTCATTCAAAGCCTGTGCACATTCGGAGTCCCCGGCTGCCCCCAGGAACAGAAAATCGTCAAGATAATGCATCGAATGCGTAAACCCCGTTATTCTTGTGAATGCCCATTGAAGAAAACTACTGAATTTCTCAAAATACGCACAAGATATGGAGCAACCCATTGGCATACATTTATCCATGTAATAGCGTCCCTGAAACATGAAACCAAGGAGACGCTGGTCGTCTGGGTGTACCGGGAGCAACCGGAACGCTGACTCGATGTCCGATTTGGCCATCAGCGCTCCGGGCCCCAGGCGATTCAACATGGCGACGGCCTCATCAAAAGACGCATACCGCACTGAACAAACTCCCGGGTCAATCGCATCGTTCACCGAAAGACCCCTCGGAGCTGACAAGTTATGTATCAACCTAAATTCGCCTGGGTCCTTTTTGGGGACTACTCCCAGGGGTGAACAAACAAAATCAGGAACTGGCGGTCTGTCGTATGGTCCGGCAACCCGACCCCGGGTCACCTCTTTCCCAATCTTCGCTTGAACCACAGTTTTATTCTGCAGAACTGACAGTTGGTTCCTACATTGTGTTCTACCCTGAAAATTTCCCGCCGGGATGCGGAAACCATACAAGAACCCGTCTCGCAACACCCCAGCGGAGCTATGATCCGGGTATTCATTGAGCCAAGGAATCATTGCCATGGTATCAACCGGGGTAGGTAGGGGCGCCCCTCGGACTATTTCAGACCTGTTTGGCACCCCCCCTACTTCCCGTGTCACCCGTTTTGGCTCTGCACATGGTCTCGGGATGCGAGGACTGCCCACACCCTGTACATTCATGTCTAAACTTGCATGACCCCTGGGGCCTTGTACACTTGCCTCTGTTAAAACTCCAGCATGCCCCTTTTTTACCTGAGTTGCCATTGGTCCTTGAGTGCTGATCATTGCCTGATCCCGCCCGAAAGGGCGCCCCAGACGAGTGGCGGGAAAACTCACCCCCGTTCCCCCCCAACAATGGCGACTTTGCCATGCCTGATTTCTCCATTTTATGCCAGGAAATGGAGTCGAAACAATCCCACGTAAGAGATGTGTCGAACTCCTTGGACTTACGGAATATGCTATCGTACAAGAACCATTGATTACCCTCATATGTCTGAGAAAACTCCATGATACGTGTCTGATACACGGATAATTCAGCCAATAGTTCGGGCCTTCGTTCCCCCATAATTGCGGTGAACATCCCAAACGCTCTGCCCCAATTACCTATTGTTTCGTCAACTCTGAAGGCGGCCATTTTTGCGCGCCAAACACTAGGGTGCAGAAATTCCTTTTGAATTTTCACATGCTCAATCTCATAATGATCAGTTAGCAAAGAAAACATGTTTACATATTTATCAGCCCATATCCTCTCTCTGACTTCCATCGGGATATGCTGAGCCACTTTTTCCCTCCTTGAGGGTACCGACCCCTCCCCCGCCATCGGCAATAGCTGCTTACCTGCACCGGTAACTGTGACCGTAGTCGCTGCCGAACTCACGCCCGCTACTGGTTGTTCCATGGGAGCCTGCGGGGGAACAAGAGGACATGGTGCCTTCGCAGCATCTTTCGATTGCCGCAACTGCTTCATCACTGCTCTGGCCTCATCAGCCGTGGCCCCCTCGCTATCTTTCCCCAACCATGCTGCCAACTGTGCAGCCAGTTCGGGAGGCATATCGTCCCCATTCACGGGGGTGACTACAACCGGAATTGGTTGCCCCTCGTTCGGGACTGGGATCGGGGCCTCAGTTGGTGTATCTGGGTGCACCGGCGGCGCCTCGGGAACTGGGGCCTCCCCCCCTGGCGCTCCCTTCTTGGCCCTTCTACCTCTCCCGTTAGGGACTACTCCCGGCAATGCTGGTCCAACGACTCGCTTGGGCCCCCCCACACCATTCATTGCCGCCATCTGCTTCTTCATCTCGGCCATGTCTTTCACCAGCATGCGGAGCATCTGATCAGTACCGACCCGTTTTCCGACTTTCTTGCCCGGCATCGTCCAACGCTGACTTTTCTGAAAGAATAAAGACAAAATTAAATCCTTCAAAATTGGCTCTTCGTTCCGTCTCTAGCTCACGTGCAAACGGGGAGGTGCAGCTTCAGAGCACAGGAACAAGAGGATGCTTTCTTGGCTTGTCGCTCCTTTTATCCTTCTTCGGGCGGGCGTGGACCCACCTCCAATCCGCCTCCGGGGCGTGGCTAGCGGCTTCGGTGTCTAGGACAACCCACTCTTGGGCGGGAAAAGGCGCGCCCCAGCTACGCCGCTTCGGGCATACCAGCCGAGGCTCGCCTCCCGCCCAAAAACGGCTTCCCGGGGGGATCGGGGTACTCCACCATACGTTCGGGGGGACCGAGTGGTCGCCCCTTTCCATAAGTATTTATTGGAGGTGTTACGGTAAGCTTACTGTAAGCTTACCGTACTCTGTACCTTCCCGAGCACAAGCTGCATGCTGATTGGATGTCAACTGTCTGTCAACACTCCAAACTCCAAACCAGGAAGTGTTGGCAGCCATCTTGTGCCTCGGTAGAACCGAGGCACAAGAACCGAGGCACAAGAAAGCTAAAAACAAATGCGCAAAACACGCAAAGGGGGCAGGGTAGACACACCCTGACCCCCTAGGCCTGCTCAGGGGGTCCCACAAGGACCCCCAAGCCCCAAAAATATATATATATTTCTTTTAAATTGCGGGGTATGTGTACATATGTGAAAAAAAATGGTGTTATTTTTTTTAAATTAGCCCCCGGGGGGACCAAATCCCAGGGGCATATTTAAAAAAAGTGTGGGGGGCCCAATCCCCCCACACTGCCCCGGGGACCGCCACCGCCCGGGGCAAAGTTATTATGGTAGGGGGTAGCCCGGGGCAAAGACAGTAATGATGGGGGACTCTAAGGCCCCCGCAGCCCAGGGGACTGCCACCCCCCAGGGCTTTATTTTTAATAAAAAAACCTGTGTGGGGGGGCTCAAGCCCTTCCCACATGCCCGGGGACTGCCACCTCCCTGGGGCACTAATATGAAAATAGGGGGGTCCGTGACAGAACCCCCAGCCCCGGGGACCACCACCCCCGGGGCTTTGTTGATGTTGGAAGGGGGGCTGCGCGACCCCCCTCCTGGAGCCCTTGATGGCCCTGGGGACCGCCACCCCCCAGGGTCGGGTCCTGCAGTGTCCAGGGGTGCCTACCCCGAGACACTGCTGTTTGCTGTGGTAGGGCTGGAGCCTACCACAAAAAAAGATTTGGTGGCAGGCCCTGGGGGATGGGGTCCCCAGGGTAAAAAAAAGATAAAGAAGGGGGCTACACAGCCCCCCTTCTTCAAATAAAAATTAAAAAATGGGATTGGGAGGAGGCCACGCCCCCTCCCTGCACCTCTCTGCAAACACGCCCCCTGAAACTACATTTTTTTTAAAAAAAGGAGATACCAATACCAGTTACAACAACCTATTCAGTAATTCCAACATCTACATACACATCCACTCTTTCTCCAACAGTTCTATATAGTCACTTATACATGTACTCACTCATCATATGCACTCATACACCTATACATCCTGTTACACACCGAAACTCATCCATAGAATTACTCACACACATACTCATGCATGCAAATAAACTATCAAACATCCATTTATTTGCATATACAGCTATACGCATACCACTACACTTACTTTTACAGAAACCTATACACACTTATTCTCTCAAACAATCACTTATAGAAACAAATACTTTTTTATACAGGAACTCTTCCAATCTCTCACTCTCACATATAATCACTTATATACATCAATACTCACATATACTATTTTAAAACATATGTAGTTACTCATATAGACACTCACTAGCACACCCATACACACACTCATCCACCCATACAGTCCTGCACACATGCTGTCTTCAAAACACATACAAACAGTGAGTCACTCATTCATGCATCTATATGCTAAGTAATATCCCCCACTGAACCATACAGACACTCATACTGATACTCAAAAAACAAACTAATAACCCATATAAACACTCATGTAGCTACTCACGAACCCATGCAGCCACTTACACACCAACTGAGAGACTAATACAGACTTTCACACAGTTTAGTGATTAACCCATGCATTCAGTGAGACACGTTCAATCACTCACTTATGCAGTCAGTCACGCACCTACTAAATAATCACTTCAGGCACTTGTAAATGCACTCATTCTTCAATACGCCTTGGCATAGATATATATGCAAAATATTTAAACTTTACAGAAATACACATTTACTGGATGATGCCATCAGTGATGTCATCAGTGATATCATGAGTGATGTCACTGACCATGTCATGAGTGATGTAATATGTGACGTCATCAGCAGTGCATTGCGGCTGCCCGAGTTATAGTTAACTATAACGGGGGAACTGCAATGGTTTTGTATGAGTGAAATGTCCAGCTAACTATAACATGTAGGTTTTTCAGTGAATTTCTAAGGTTTTTAAATGCTAATTTTTAACTATAACGTGTGTGAAACCTATGGTTTTTTCAGTGAATATATATATATATATATATCTACCACTTGGCTCCCTTCCTCTCCCGTTAGGCGCTGCTTTTTCCTTGGTCGCGTTACTCCTGCGGTTGAGCCAACCGCTGACAATTACAACAGCTTTCCCCAGTCCTGGGGAGGATTTGGAGTCGCAGAAAAAACTGAATCAATCGCTTACTTTCGTTAAAGTCTTGTGTTTATTTCATAAATCCATTGGGGGATCAAAAGCAAAAACAACCAACGCGTTTCGACAGCGTCCGCTGTCTTGATCACGGTCAGTTTGTGCTCAGCACTCACAAGTTTTAAGGACAATACAGCATTGAGGTTTACGCCCCTATGGTCACATGGTCTATCCCGCAATTAGTCGGAATTATGGGACTGGTAGTTCCTGGCAATGCTATGCTTAATGTACCAATTTTACAATTTTCCAAAGAAAAACCATATGGGGGTGATCAATTTACATAAGTGTTGTACATTGTCCAAAACATAATTCCGCTTTAAACAACAGAAAGTACTGCCCTCCGGTGGACGAAACATTAGTAAACAAGCAATTATTTACATTTATTTACAAACAGTACTGCCCTCTAGTGGGCGATTGAAGATCTGTTGGCACTTGGGTTTAAAGTGACATGTATTATGTGAGCATTATGCAGAAGTGAGAAAAGGTGGAGGAGTGAAATTCAAAGGGGAACAAAATGTGTTTAAAATCAGGTAAGCAGGATGATATAAGGAAGTCAATTGTTCATTTTCACAGGTGTATATACAATTCCTCTGATTGGTTAAGCCCAAACGGCGTCATGGTTCTGAAACTTAGGATATGCTTTGACTCTTTGCGTCGAAGAAGTTTTTCATTGTGGCCACCCCTCGCTGAGAGGTTCATGGTTTCAATACCCCAAAAGCGTAGCTGTTTCCAGTCCCCGTTGTGATTCGATTCCATGTGCTTGGCAACTGCATTGCCTCTGTCCTTGTGCACAGTAGCACGAACATGTTCCAGAATGCGCTTTTTTAATTCGCAGATGGTACTGCCTATGTACCTCAGCTTACATGGGCATTCGATCATATATATAGTATATTTACTGTTACATGTTATGCATTCCTTGATTTGCCAGATCTTGTTATTTGGCATGGTTATTTCTGTTGTAGGTTTGGCAATTTCACAGATTTTGCAGTTGTAGCATTTTACAAAACCTTTGGTTTGTAACCAGTGTTTTTTCTTGGTAGGTTGGAAATGACTGTGGACTAGTTGGTCCTGGAGGTTTTTTGCCCTTCTGTATGTTATTGTGGGGTGCTTGCCCATTTTTTTACCTATAACTGGGTTCAATTGTAAAATCTTCCAATTTCTTTTCAGGATTTGGTTTATTTGTTTGGTTTCTTTACTGTAGTTTATGATAAGCCTGATTGGCTCGTCCTCTGCTGAAATTTGAGTTTCTTTTGGCTTTAGGCAATCTGATCTTGTAGTTTGATTTGCTCTTTCCCAACATTGTTTTATAGTATGTTGGTTGTATTTTCTGTTCTGGAAACGTTTCATGGAGCTTTTACTTTGTTTTTGCCATTCCAAATCTTCAGTACAGATTCTTCTTAGGCGAAGAAATTCCCCATAGGGGATGCTTGATATGAGGGATTGTTGGTGGAAGCTTGTGGCTTCTAATGTTGCATTAGTTGTGGTGCTTTTTCGGTGGAGGGTTGTTTCCATGTGGTTGTTTTTAATGTACACCTCTGTGTCAAGAAAGACAGCTTTGTCATGACTGATGTTGTGGGTGAATTTTATGCAAGGTGTACTGTTATTTAGTATTTGGAAGTACTCCAGAAATTTCTCCTTTCCGCCGTTCCACACTATAAACAGATCATCAATAAATCTTTTCCAGACTATGATGTGCTGTGTGAATGTTTGAAGTTTTTCCTCAAAGAACGGAATATCCATCAAAATCACAATGAAAAGCTATCAGAAATGATAAATTACCTACTGACTAACAACATCTTCATGTTTGGCGACACACTATACAGACAAAAAAATGGAGCGGCCATGGGGTTTTCCTTTAGCCCTAACTATGCCTGTAGAGCCATGGGATGGTGGGAGGAAACAACGGCATGGAATGAAAAACTTCAAACATTCACACAGCACATCAAAGTCTGGAAAAGATTTATTGATGATCTGTTTATAGTGTGGAACGGCGGAAAGGAGAAATTTCTGGAGTACTTCCAAATACTAAATAACAGTACACCTTGCATAAAATTCACCCACAACATCAGTCATGACAAAGCTGTCTTTCTTGACACAGAGGTGTACATTAAAAACAACCACATGGAAACGACCCTCCACCGAAAAAGCACCGCAACTAATGCAACATTAGAAGCCACAAGCTTCCACCAACAATCCCTCATATCAAGCATCCCCTATGGGGAATTTCTTCGCCTAAGAAGAATCTGTAGTGAAGATTTGGAATGGCAAAAACAAAGTAAAAGCTCCATGAAACGTTTCCAGAACAGAAAATACAACCAACATACTATAAAACAATGTTGGGAAAGAGCAAATCAAACTACAAGATCAGATTGCCTAAAGCCAAAAGAAACCCAAATTTCAGCAGAGGACGAGCCAATCAGGCTTATCATAAACTACAGTAAAGAAACCAAACAAATAAACCAAATCCTGAAAAGAAATTGGAAGATTTTACAATTGGACCCAGTTATAGGTAAAAAAAATGGGCAAGCACCCCACAATAACATACAGAAGGGCAAAAAACCTCCAGGACCAACTAGTCCACAGTCATTTCCAACCTACCAAGAAAAAACACTGGTTACAAACCAAAGGTTTTGTAAAATGCTACAACTGCAAAATCTGTGAAATTGCCAAACCTACAACAGAAATAACCATGCCAAATAACAAGATCTGGCAAATCAAGGAATGCATAACATGTAACAGTAAATATACCATATATATGATCGAATGCCCATGTAAGCTAAGGTACATAGGCAGTACCATCTGCGAATTAAAAAAGCGCATTCTGGAACATGTTTGTGCTACTGTGCACAAGGACAGAGGCAATGCAGTTGCCAAGCACATGGAATTGAATCACAACGGGGACTGGAAACAGCTACGCTTTTGGGGTATTGAAACCATGAACCTCTCAGCGAGGGGTGGCCACAATGAAAAACTTCTTCGACGCAAAGAGTCAAAGCATATCCTAAGTTTCAGAACCATGACGCTGTTTGGGCTTAACCAATCAGAGGAATTGTATATACAGCTGTGAAAATGAACAATTGACTTCCTTATATCATCCTGCTTACCTGATTTTAAACACATTTTGTTCCCCTTTGATTTTCACTCCTCCACCTTTTCTCACTTCTGCATAATGCTCACATAATACATGTCACTTTAAACCCAAGTGCCAACAGATCTTCAATCGCCCACTAGAGGGCAGTACTGTTTGTAAATAAATGTAAATAATTGCTTGTTTACTAATGTTTCGCCCACCGGAGGGCAGTACTTTCTGGTGTTTAAAGCGGAATTATGTTTTGGACAATGTACAACACTTATGTAAATTGATCACCCCCATATGGGTTTTCTTTGGAAAATTGTAAAATTGGTACCTTAAGCATAGCATTGCCAGGAACTACCAGTCCCATAATTCCGACTAATTGCGGGATAGACCATGTGACCATAGGGGCGTAAACCTCAAAGTTGTATTGTCCTTTAAACTTGTGAGCGCTGAGCACAAACTGACCGTGATCAAGACAGCGGATGCTGTCGAAACACGTTGGTTGTTTTTGCTTTTGATCCCCCAATGGATTTATGAAATAAACACAAGACTTTAACGAAAGTAAGCGATTGATTCCATTTTTTCTGCGACTCCAAATCCTCCCCAGGACTGGGGAAACCTGTTGTAATTGTCAGCGGTTGGCTCAACCGCAGGAGTAACGCGACCAAGGAAAAAGCAGCGCCTAACGGGAGAGGAAGGGAGCCAAGTGGTAGATGTTGTTTACTCCCCGAGGTGCTCACCGGTAACCTATCACAAACCACTGTGACTCACTCGGTAACGGAAGATCGATGGAAGGAAGCAGCCACTCACCTACCACGGAGGGAAGACTCCAAGGTAAGAGCGTTTGCCTGCTGAAGTACGCCGATTGAACGCTACTTGAGTGCATCTGTTGAATGAACGAACAGACTGTGAAACACACCTTTGTGCAAGCCCGTTGCTTGGCATTCGAACTCTCTGAACTGTGATTAAGTGCCCGTCAATCTTTAAACTGAAACACAAATCCGACTGAGGGATTTAGCAAAACTAAAGGAACTTGTGGTACAATTAAGAAATACGGAGAGATTGAATATAACGGATTCGCTTTTTTCAAGCATATTCAAAACAAGTCAAGTCAAGTCAAGTCAAAGGATTTATATAGCGCACTACATACCCAGAGGGTCTCAAGGCGCTTAAGGAGGGGTGGGGAATTACTTGTCAAATAACCACGTTTTGAGTTGCTTTCTGAATGCTAGGTGGTTCTGGGTAAGGCGAAGGTAAGTGGGAAGTGAGTTCCAGGTTTTAGCTGCCAGGTAGGAGAAGGATCTACCTCCCATGGTGGTCTTGTTGATGCGGGGTACAGTGGCAAGGGCTTGGTTGGAAGATCGAAGCTGGCGGGAGGGGGTGTAGAAGGACAGTCGTGTGTTGAGGCATTCTGGTCCGATTTCGTAGAGTGCTTTGTGTGCGTGGGTTAGGAGCCGGAAAGTGATCCTCTTATTGACGGGAAGCCAGTGGAGGTTTTTCAGGTGACCAGAGATATGTTCTTTACGCAGGATATCTAATATGAGCCTGGCTGAGGCGTTTTGGATTCGTTGGAGTTTTTTCTGGAGTTTAGCGGTAGTCCCGGCGTAGAGGGTGTTTCCATAGTCCAGTCGGCTCGTGACCAGAGCGTGGGTGACCGTTTTCCTAGTTTCGGTGGGGATCCAACGAAATGTTTTTTTGAGCATGCGAAGAATGTTGAAGCAGGATGAGGAGACGGCGTTGACTTGTCTGTTCATTGAAAGTGAGGAATCCAGAATGACTCCCAGGTTCCGTGCGTGGTCTGTCGGGATGGGTGCTTTTCCAAGGGCTTCTGGCCACCAAGAATCGTCCCATGCGGAGGGGGAGGTACCAAGGATGAGGACTTCTGTTTTATCAGAGTTCAGTTTCAGACGGCTGTGTTTCATCCATTCGGCTACTTCTTTCATTCCTTCGTGTAGGTTAGTTTTGGCGGTGCTAGGGTCATTGGTGAGTGATAGGATCAGTTGAGTGTCATCCGCGTAGGAGATGATGTTGAGGTTGTGTTGGCGGGCGATGGCCGCGAGGGGGCTCATGTATACGTTGAAAAGGGTGGGGCTGAGTGAAGATCCTTGTGGTACGCCGCAGATGACTTCAGTGGCCTCTGACTTGAATGGTGGGAGGCGGACTTTCTGGGTTCTTCCGGTGAGGAACGAGGTGATCCATTTCAGTGCTTTTCCTTGGATTCCGATGTTTCTGAGGCGCTGTAGAAGGGTGCTATGGCAGACTGTGTCAAAGGCTGCGGAGAGGTCGAGGAGGATGAGGGCGACTGTGTCTCCATTGTCCAGTAGAGTACGAATGTCGTCTGTTGCTGCGATGAGGGCGGTCTCAGTGCTGTGTTTTGCTCGGAAGCCGGACTGTGAGGAGTCGAGGGATTTGTTGGCTTCGAGGAAGGCGGCGAGCTGGTTGTTGACAGCTTTCTCGATTACTTTGGCCGGGAATGGAAGGAGCGAGATGGGGCGGTAATTTTTGAGTTCGGTGGGGTCCGCTGTGGGTTTTTTCAGAAGGGCGCTGAGTTCAGCGTGTTTCCAGCTTTCCGGGAAGGTGGCGGAGTTGAGGGAGCAGTTGATGACATCTCGGAGGTGCGGTGCTATGATGGAGTCTGCTTTTTTGAAGATGTGGTGAGGGCATGGGTCTGTGGGGGATCCTGAGTGGATGGAGTTCATCAGGCGGATGGTGTCCTCAGTGGAGATTGGGTTCCATTCAGTAAGGATGTTTAAGGGGGGTGAAGGTCCAGTAGATGGTTGGGTGGGTTGGTCTCCGGGTTGGTTGTCGAAGCTGTTGTGGATGTCTGCAATTTTGTTGTGGAAGAATGAGGCTAGGGAGTCGCAGAGGGCTTGAGAGGGGGTGATGTTGTTAGAGTTGGCCGAGGGATTGGTAAATTCCTTGACGATGTTGAAAAGTTCCTTGCTGTTGTGGGCGTTGTTATCTAGTCGTTCCTTGAAGGCGGTTTTCTTGGCCTTTCGGATCAGTTGATGGTGTATGCGGGTGGCGTTTTTGAAGGCGTCCTTGGTGCTGGTGGTTGGGTCTTTTTTCCAGGCCTTCTCAAGAGAGCGGCAGAGTTTCTTGGATTTCTTAAGATCATCGTTGAACCATGAGGCCTTCTTGCTGCCAAGTTTGCTTTGTCGTTTTTTCAATGGTGCTAGGGTGTCGGCGCTGTTGGATAGCCATAGGGTAAGGTTGGTGGCGGCTTGGTCGGGGTTTGAGGAGTGGGCTGGGGGGTTTAGAAGAAGCGATGAGGAGATCTGGTCGATGGTGATTTTGTTCCAGTTTCTTTGCAGAGTTGGGTGGGGGTGGTTGTTGGGTTTGGGCTTGTTGTAGGAAAAGTGAACGCAGCTGTGGTCAGTCCAAAGGAGAGCTGTGGTGTGGCTGAAGGAGACATGATTGCTGGAGGTGAAGATAGGGTCGAGAGTGTGACCTGCGATGTGGGTGGGGGAAGTGACCAGTTGTTTAAGTCCGAGGTTGGCGAGGTTGTCCAGCAGGGTGGTGGAGTTGCGGTCGTTGTTCTTTTCAAGGTGAAAGTTGAGGTCTCCTAGGAGGATGTAGTCTTTGGAGGGGAGTGCGTGTGGAGTGATGAAGTCCGTTATGTCCTCACTAAATTGTGCGCGGGGTCCTGGAGGCCTGTAAAGGAGGGTGCCTCTGAGTGTGGTCTTGGGGTCGATGTGGATCTGGAAGTGAAGGTGTTCAGAGTTGGAGAGGTTGACGTCAGAGCTGGTTGAGATTTGGATGGATTTCTTATGGACGATAGCGATTCCTCCTCCTGTGTGGCCGGCGCGGTACTTGCGAATGATCTTATAATCTTCTGGGATGGCAATGGTGATGTCTGGGGCGGAAGAGGCGTTCATCCATGTTTCAGTGAGGAAGGCGACGTCCGGAGAGATGGTGTCTAGTAGATTCCATAGGTCAATGGCGTGCCTGTGGACCGATCGGGTGTTGAGCAAGATGCATTGTAGGTGGTTGGTGTCGGGGATCTGCGGTGTGATCGTAGTGGAGTGGTTGACGGTGCAGAAAAATTTGCAGGAGTAGCATGAGAAGGGTCCATGGGTGTGTCCAGGAGCGGCTTGGACGCAGTTGGGGGGACGGCCGGCGTTAAGGGCTAGGAAGGTGGTGGCATCGTAGGTAATGCGGGAGGGCTGGGAAGTGCGAGGGCCAGGGGGTATGGCGCTGGGCGCGGTCCAGGCACGGACGGGCGTAGACGGGCTTACCTTTGGCGCACCTTCGGCGCGGGTTGGGCGCGGTCGCTGCGCGCGGGAACTCCTGTCATATATGGATAGTGGAGGGGGAGGGGCGAGGGCGGCTCAGCTGGGAGGCGGGGCGGGCTGCACAAGACGACAACAACAAACAAAATGGCAGCGGAGGGGGGAGCACAGCAGAGCGCTTGGTGAAAACGCGCTAACACAGTTAAAGTTACGATGTAAAATCAAAAGTGCATTAAAAGCAAAGCGGCAGCCAGGCAGAGCTGTAGGCAATAGTAATGAGGCAAAATCTACAATAAGCGCTGCCCAACGATACCAATTGACGCCAGGGGCACTGGGAGCGACCACTCCGGCCAAAGCGAAGAGCGAGTCACAGCGCTTGCAGGTAAGGAAGCGCTGTTTGTAGTCTGTGGGAGGGCGGCTCAGCTGGGAGGCGGGGCGGGCTGCACAAGACGACAACAACAAACAAAATGGCAGCGGAGGGGGGAGCACAGCAGAGCGCTTGGTGAAAACGCGCTAACACAGTTAAAGTTACGATGTAAAATCAAAAGTGCATTAAAAGCAAAGCGGCAGCCAGGCAGAGCTGTAGGCAATAGTAATGAGGCAAAATCTACAATAAGCGCTGCCCAACGATACCAATTGACTACAGGGGGACCAAACAAAAGAGAGAAACACTATGGATAGGCCGGATATCAAAAGGAAGGAATTCATTGTCACAATGTTTGACAAGAGTGACATAAACAAACCCACGGAAAGTAACAAGGAACAAGGAAAAAACGACACGAAGGATAAACTCCGCCTTTGGGAAAAGCTAAACAAAAAAGAGATAAACAAATCCTGGGAATTGATTTCCTTACAAAAATATCTGGAAGTAGAGCGGGTGCCGCGCGGCTTACGCATACTCATATTGTCCAGCCAACAGGATGTAACAAACGAACTACTCCAGGAGTGGGGTGAACACACAATAAACTCTTCAATGGGATTGATAAAAATACTGGTGAAACACATTGAGGTAGCCCTTGAGAAAATAAAGGAACAGCTACGAACATTGGAAAAAGAACTAGACAATTTAAAACTCAATACGGAAATGACTAAGTTCAAGGAGGACTTAAACAAACAAATTGAAAAGCATGAAGAGGAAGTAAGAATTAGAAAACAAACTAAATTTGAGAGAGATGCTAACGACTATGCGCAAGGACGCATTTTTACATTCGCTCGAAAATATGACCCTTTCAGACCACCTAAAACAGATATAGCCAGCTCATCATCAAGCATGGCATCCTTAACATCAGCGGAACTGAGCGAGGATGATTCTAACCTGGACCCACTACGAAAGGCTTTTTTAGGGGACATGCGCCTGGTTCTATCGCAGCGACAATGGGAACACAACCACGGGGCGCAAAGAAATACACGTGGTCGAGCAAGAGGAAGGGGGAGATCTTGGCAACCGAGATTCACAAAACCCACACAAGGAGGAGCCGTAGGCGAAACGGCTACAAACGAAAAAGTGGGCACGGAAACCAGATTAATGAAACAAAAGAAGGCGAAATGAATGAGAAACTACAGATAATTAACCTTTCAGGGAGAGAAATTTCGGAAGCGGAAACCTCACTACTAAAGAAAGGAATCAACTTTTGCCCAACTTGACTTGTATCTTTATATTCGTAAAATCAAACTTGCAAAATTCTTTGCCGAGAGAGAAAACAAGCCTAAAATACCAAGATGCCAACCCAAACCAACATCTACCCTGTTAGCAAGGGAGTCGGAAGCGTACTTAACGGTGCTAATTTTAAATGCGCAAGAGGGTAAGGAAATCAACCTAAGGACAGCAATACCGCAATTAGGAGCAGGAACCAGCAGCTTGAGGGCCAAATCCAAATTCTATCCCCAACTAACACCAGGAAACAAAATAGATATGTTTCAGGAGGCGGTTATCCACGACCTTTATAAAATCAACATCAAAGCAAACACCAATGATAATTTATCCAAAAGTGAAAGACAAGCCCTGATCTCATTGCGAAATGATGAAAACTTTGAAATTAAGTTAGCTGATAAGGGCGGAAATATAGTACTATGGGACAGAAAATTATACATTGCAGAAGCTATGGACCAATTGAACAATCAGTACTATTACGAAAAACTTGAAAGAAACCCAATTGACAGCATAAAAAGAGAACTGGACAAGAAAATATGTCAATGGGAAATAGATGAACTTTTGGATTCAGATGAGAAAAAATACTTGACAGTAGATTTCCCAAAAATAGCAACTGTGTATTTTTTACCTAAAATTCACAAAAATGCCACCAAACCACCAGGGAGACCGAGCGTGTCGGCCAACGGCTCTTTGCTGGAACCATTGTCAAACTTCATTGACTTTTACCTAAGTCCACAAGTAAAACTTTTGAAATCCTACATAAAGGGCACTACTGACTTTTTGTGCAATCTGAAACAAATCAACTGGCAACCGGATTTCATCATGATCACCATGGATGTGATCTCGCTATATACAAACATTGACAATGAGATGGGTCTTAATGCATGTAAGTATTTCCTCAAAGAACGGAATATCCACTATCAAAATCACAATGACATGCTATCAGAAATGATCAATTACCTACTGACTAACAACATCTTCATGTTTGGCGACACACTATACAGACAAAAAAATGGAGCGGCCATGGGGTTTTCCTTTAGCCCTAACTATGCCTGTACAGCCATGGGATGGTGGGAGGAAACAAGGGCATGGAATGAAAAACTTCAAACATTCACACAGCACATCATAGTCTGGAAAAGATTTATTGATGATCTGTTTATAGTGTGGAACGGCGGAAAGGAGAAATTTCTGGAGTACTTCCAAATACTAAATAACAGTACACCTTGCATAAAATTCACCCACAACATCAGTCATGACAAAGCTTTCTTTCTTGGCACAGAGGTGTACATTAAAAACAACCGCATGGAAACGACCCTCCACCGAAAAAGTACCACAACTAATGCAACATTAGAAGCCACAAGCTTCCACCAACAATCCCTCACATCAAGCATCCCCTATGGGGAATTTCTTCGCCTAAGAAGAATCTGTAGTGAAGATTTGGAATGGCAAAAACAAAGTAAATGCTCCATGAAACGTTTCCAGAACAGAAAATACAACCAACATACGATAAAACAATGTTGGGAAAGAGCAAATCAAACTACAAGATCAGATTGCCTAAAGCCAAAAGAAACCCAAATTTCAGCAGAGGACGAGACAATCAGGCTTATCATAAACTACAGTAAAGAAACCAAACAAATAAACCAAATCCTGAAAAGAAATTGGAAGATTTTACAATTGGACCCAGTTATAGGTAAAAAAAAATGGGCAAGCACCCCACAATAACATACAGAAGGGCAAAAAACCTCCAGGACCAACTAGTCCACAGTCATTTCCAACCTACCAAGAAAAAACACTGGTTACAAACCAAAGGTTTTGTAAAATGCTACAACTGCAAAATCTGTGAAATTGCCAAACCTACAACCGAAATAACCATGCCAAATAACAAGATCTGGCAAATCAAGGAATGCATAACATGTAACAGTAAATATACTATATATATGATCGAATGCCCATGTAAGCTGAGGTACATAGGCAGTACCATCTGCGAATTAAAAAAGCGCATTCTGGAACATGTTCGTGCTACTGTGCACAAGGACAGAGGCAATGCAGTTGCCAAGCACATGGAATCGAATCACAACGGGGACTGGAAACAGCTACGCTTTTGGGGTATTGAAACCATGAACCTCTCAGCGAGGGGTGGCCACAATGAAAAACTTCTTCAACGCAAAGAGTCAAAGCATATCCTAAGTTTCAGAACCATGACGCCGTTTGGGCTTAACCAATCAGAGGAATTGTATATACACCTGTGAAAATGAACAATTGACTTCCTTATATCATCCTGCTTACCTGATTTTAAACACATTTTGTTCCCCTTTGATTTTCACTCCTCCACCTTTTCTCACTTCTGCATAATGCTCACATAATACATGTCACTTTAAACCCAAGTGCCAACAGATCTTCAATCGCCCACTAGAGGGCAGTACTGTTTGTAAATAAATGTAAATAATTGCTTGTTTACTAATGTTTCGCCCACCGGAGGGCAGTACTTTCTGTTGTTTAAAGCGGAATTATGTTTTGGACAATGTACAACACTTATGTAAATTGATCACCCCAATATGGTTTTTCTTTGGAAAATTGGAAAATTGGTACCTTAAGCATAGCATTGCCAGGAACTACCAGTCCCATAATTCCGACTAATTGCGGGATAGACCATGTGAGCATAGGGGCGTAAACCTCAATGTTGTATTGTCCTTAAAACTTGTGAGCGCTGAGCACAAACTGACCGTGATCAAGAGAGCGGACGCTGTCGAAACGCGTCGGTTGTTTTTGCTTTTGATCCCCCAATGGATTTATGTAATAAACACAAAACTTTAACGAAAGTAAGCGATTGATTCTGTTTTTTCTGCGACTCCAAATCCTCCCCAGGACTGGGGAAACCTGTTGTATATATATATATATATATATATATATATATATATATATATATATATATATATATATATATATATATATATATATATATATATTCACTTAAAAAACCATAGGTTTCAGGCCTTATATAGTTAGGAATTAGCATTTAAAAAAACCATTGAAGTTGCTCCTATATAGTTAGTTGTACTAACTATATTTCGCGCACCCGCAATCCACTGCTGACCATGTCACATATTACATCATTCATGACAAGGTCAGTGAGAAACACCCTTGAACCTAAAGTATCTACTACTTTGTTGGCTCTCAGTAAATGCTTTAAACCATGTCCCCAATGTAAGGCCTTCCGCTATGGGAGCAATAGGACGCACTACAGCAGCCCCTTTAGACAGGAACCTTTTACTATCAACAAAAGGTTAACATGCAGGACGGACTATGCGGTGTATGTGTGGGAATGTCCGTGTGGGCTTAGGTATGTTGGTATCACCTGACTACCGGCCCATAAGCGGATACTCCAACACATACGGGCGATTGTCGGGCATGATCAGGCCTACCCGGTTGCCAGGTACTTTGAAATGAAACATTCTAGTAATCCTGGGTATCTCCAATATTATGTCATTGACACAGTAGCTGCATCCAGGAGAGGAGGAGACCGAGAGGCCAAACTCCATCTCCTTGAGACAAGATACATATTGGTGCTTAACACCAAGAACCCTAACGGGTTAAATGACAGGGAGGACCTTTATACCTGCATATCGGATTTATCTTGAAAGAATATGCCTGCCCGGGTAGTGGGGTCGAGCAAACAGTGTCTGAGCGAGGATGGTTGTATTCATGTAATATTTGTTTCTATGATCTGTTTGTCTTATGGATTATTCGCATATTTTTGCACTATTTTTTTGTACTTTGCACATTACACTTAGCGCTTTAACCTATTGGGCAGCTACTAATTACCATTAAGGCCCACTTGGGCTCTATATAATTGGTTTTATTATTGATGACAGTTGCAAATTGTAGCTTCAACAGTGTGCATTTTTATTACGTGAAAATTTGGGGCATAGTAATATATATGTTTATATTACGCAGCAGGTTTGTAAACCTGGGACTGAAGATTCAAGGGCTATATTGATTATTGTTGTAGCTCTATGCATTAAGAAATGTAGCCAGGAAAAGTTAATTCTTAATTGAATGTTGACCACTTGGGTTCTCATGAATTTGTTAGACCTGGTTTTAATCTGTATGTAATAATTGTGGGGCATATTATCAAGGGGGTTTATCTCCGCTTTTTTGGCTTTAAAAGCCAAGAAAGCGGAGATAAAATTATTTTCCTATTACCTAGCTGTCGCTAACACCAGTTAGCGACAGCTAGTAGGACATAGCGACCATCTTGGGCCCCACTTTGCATGTCAGTGATATTTATCACTAAAGACATGCAAAGTAGGCGTGCCAAGATGTTAGCGACCGCTATTGCTTGGTAATATGCCCCCTGTGTTTTATACTGTGTCCCACATTGCTTCTGCTAATTGCCCCTTCCTTTCTTATTGGATATAATATTTATTCCATGCGTGATTTTGCACAGTACTTTGTTTCTGTTTACTATTTGCTACTTTGCACTGTGTCTTTAAAAGTCTGCCCTGTAGATTCGCAGTATGTCATGTGATCAAGCCTCTTTCCGAGGCGAAACGCGTCACGGCGGACGTGCTGGCACTAATTCATTAAACATTTAACAACAAGGGGTGGTGATGGACAGAGTTTCTGAATTAAGCAGAATACTCTCACCCAGTCAAGAGATCAGGGCTAGATCCAACACTGTTTTTTTAGCTCACTGCACCATCCCAGCTCAGAACCTGGCTATATGCAAATTAGTCTGTTCCTGTCCCAGTGCATGATGGGAACAGGGCAAACCAAACTACCAAGCCAATTCTTACACTGGGAAGGAAACAAGCTTCCGGGGACCGGTTTCTGGCATTTCAGCCGTCGTCGGCCCGGCTTGCTTGAATCCTGATGGTGCAATGAGCAAGGGACTCACATCTGAGTATACCCTTCCACCCTTATGGTGGACAAAATATTTAACAACAAGGGGTGGTGATGGACAGAGTTTCTGAATTAAGCAGAATACTCTCACCCAGTCAAGAGATCAGGGCTAGATCCAACACCGTTTTTTAGCTCACTGCACCATCCCAGCTCAGAACCTGGCTATATGCAAATTAGTCTCTTCCTGTCCCAGTGCATGATGGGAACAGGGCAAACCAAACTACCAAGCCAATTCTTACACTGGGAAGGAAACAAGCTTCCGGGGACCGGTTTCTGGCATTTCAGCCGTCGTCGGCCCGGCTTGCTTGAATCCTGATGGTACAATGAGCAAGGGACTCACATCTGAGTATACCCTTCCACGCTTATGGTGGACAAAATATTTAACAACAAGGGGTGGTGATGGACAGAGTTTCTGAATTAAGCAGAATACTCTCAACCAGTCAAGAGATCAGGGCTAGATCCAACACCGTTTTTTAGCTCACTGCACCATCCCAGCTCAGAACCTGGCTATATGCAAATTAGTCTGTTCCTGTCCCAGTGCATGATGGGAACAGGGCAAACCAAACTACCAAGCCAATTCTTACACTGGGAAGGAAACAAGCTTCCGGGGACAGGTTTCTGGCATTTCAGCCGTCGTCGGCCCGGCTTGCTTGAATCCTGGTGGTGCAATGAGCAAGGGACTCACATCTGAGTATACCCTTCCACGCTTATGGTGGACAAAATATTTAACATCTGGCTGAAATGCCAGAAACCGGTCCCCGGTAGCTTGTCTCCTTTCTGGTAAAGAATTGGCTTGGTAGTTTAGTCTGCCCTGTTCCCATGATGCACTGGGCCAGGGACAGACTGATTTGCATATAGCCAGGTTCTGAGCAGGGTTGGCGCAGTGAGATAAATAACGGTGATGGATCAAGCCCTGATCTTTGCACTGGGTAAGAGTGGTCTGCTCAATTCAGACACTCTGTTCATCACCACCCCCTTTTCTGAATCGTTTTTGGCCACTATAGGTGTGGCAGGGTATACTCAGACATGAGTCCCTTTCTCAATGCACCATCAGGATTCAAGCAAGCCGGGCCGAAGACGGCTGAAATGCCAGAAACCGGTCCCTGGTAGCTTGTCTCCTTTCTGGTAAAGAATTGGCTTGGTAGTTTAGTCTGCCCTGTTCCCATGATGCACTGGGCCAGGGACAGACTGATTTGCATATAGCCAGGTTCTGAGCTGGGATGGTGCAGTGAGATAAATAACGGTGATGGATCAAGCCCTGATCTTTGGACTGGGTAAGAGTGGTCTGCTCAATTCAGACACTCTGTTCATCACCACCCCCTTTTCTGAATCGTTTTTGGCCACTATGGGTGTGGCAGGGTATACTCAGACATGAGTCCCTTTCTCACTGCACCATCAGGATTCAAGCAAGCCTGGCCGAAGACGGCTGAAATGCCAGAAACCGGTCCCCGGTAGCTTGTCTCCTTTCTGGTAAAGAATTGGCTTGGTAGTTTAGTCTGCCCTGTTCCCATGATGCACTGGGCCAGGGACAGACTGATTTGCATATAGCCAGGTTCTGAGCTGGGATGGTGCAGTGAGATAAATAACGGTGATGGATCAAGCCCTGATCTTTGGACTGGGTAAGAGTGGTCTGCTCAATTCAGACACTCTGTTCATCACCACCCCCTTTTCTGAATCATTTTTGGCCACTATAGGTGTGGCAGGGTATACTCAGACATGAGTCCCTTTCTCACTGCACCATCAGGATTCAAGCAAGCCGGGCCGAAGACGGCTGAAATGCCAGAAACCGGTCCCTGGTAGCTTGTCTCCTTTCTGGTAAAGAATTGGCTTGGTAGTTTAGTCTGCCCTGTTCCCATGATGCACTGGGCCAGGGACAGACTGATTTGCATATAGCCAGGTTCTGAGCTGGGATGGTGCAGTGAGATAAATAACGGTGATGGATCAAGCCCTGATCTTTGGACTGGGTAAGAGTGGTCTGCTCAATTCAGACACTCTGTTCATCACCACCCCCTTTTCTGAATCGTTTTTGGCCACTATAGGTGTGGCAGGGTATACTCAGACATGAGTCCCTTTCTCACTGCACCATCAGGATTCAAGCAAGCCGGGCCGAAGACGGCTGAAATGCCAGAAACCGGTCCCTGGTAGCTTGTCTCCTTTCTGGTAAAGAATTGGCTTGGTAGTTTAGTCTGCCCTGTTCCCATGATGCACTGGGCCAGGGACAGACTGATTTGCATATAGCCAGGTTCTGAGCTGGGATGGTGCAGTGAGATAAATAACGGTGATGGATCAAGCCCTGATCTTTGGACTGGGTAAGAGTGGTCTGCTCAATTCAGACACTCTGTTCATCACCACCCCCTTTTCTGAATCGTTTTTGGCCACTATAGGTGTGGCAGGGTATACTCAGACATGAGTCCCTTTCTCACTGCACCATCAGGATTCAAGCAAGCCGGGCCGAAGACGGCTAAAATGCCAGAAACCGGTCCCCGGCAGCTTGTCTCCTTTCTGGTAAAGAATTGGCTTGGTAGTTTAGTCTGCCCTGTTCCCATGATGCACTGGGCCAGGGACAGACTGATTTGCATATAGACAGGTTCTGAGCTGGGATGGTGCAGTGGGATAAATAACGGTGATGGATCAAGCCCTGATCTTTGGACTGGGTAAGAGTGGTCTGCTCAATTCAGACACTCTGTTCATCACCACCCCCTTTTCTGAATCGTTTTCGGCCACTATAGGTGTGGCAGGGGATACTCAGACATGAGTTTCTTTCTCACTGCACCATCAGGATTAAAGCAAGCCGGGCCAAAGACGGCTGAAATGCCAGAAACCGGTCCCCGGTAGCTTGTCTCCTTTCTGGTAAAGAATTGGCTTGGTAGTTTAGTCTGCCCTGTTCCCATGATGCACTGGGCCAGGGACAGACTGATTTGCATATAGCCAGGTTCTGAGCTGGGATGGTGCAGTGAGATAAATAACGGTGATGGATCAAGCCCTGATCTTTGGACTGGGTAAGAGTGGTCTGCTCAATTCAGACACTCTGTTCATCACCACCCCCTTTTCTGAATCGTTATTGGCCACTATAGGTGTGGCAGGGTATACTCAGACATGAGTCCCTTTCTCACAGCACCATCAGGATTCAAGCAAGCCGGGCCGAAGACGGCTGAAATGCCAGAAACCAGTCCCCGGTAGCTTGTCTCCTTTCTGGTAAAGAATTGGCTTGGTAGTTTAGTCTGCCCTGTTCCCATGATGCACTGGGCCAGGGACAGACTGATTTGCATATAGCCAAGTTCTGAGCTGGGATGGTGCAGTGAGATAAATAACGGTGATGGATCAAGCCCTGATCTTTGGACTGGGTAAGAGTGGTCTGCTCAATTCAGACACTCTGTTCATCACCACCCTCTTTTCTGAATCGTTTTTGGCCACTATAGGTATGGCAGGGTATACTCAGACATGAGTCCCTTTCTCACTGCACCATCAGGATTCAAGCAAGCCGGGCCGAAGACGGCTGAAATGCCAGAAACCGGTCCCCGGCAGCTTGTCTCCTTTCTGGTAAAGAATTGGCTTGGTAGTTTAGTCTGCCCTGTTCCCATGATGCACTGGGCCAGTGACAGAATGATTTGCATATAGCCAGGTTCTGAGCTGGGATGGTGCAGTAAGATAAATAACGGTGATGGATCAAGCCCTGATCTTTGGACTGGGTAAGAGTGGTCTGCTCAATTCAGACACTGTTCATCACCACCCCCTTTTCTGAATCGTTTTTGGCCACTATAGGTGCGGCAGGGTATACTCAGACATGAGTCCCTTTCTCACTGCACCATCAGGATTCAAGCAAGCCGAGCCGAAGACGGCTGAAATGCCAGAAACCGGTCCCCGGTAGCTTGTCTCCTTTCTGGTACAGAATTGGCTTGGTAGTTTAGTCTGCCCTGTTCCCATGATGCACTGGGCCAGGGACAGACTGATTTGCATATAGCCAGGTTCTGAGCTGGGATGGTGCAGTGAGATAAATAACGGTGATGGATCAAGCACTGATCTTTGGACTGGGTAAGAGTGGTCTGCTCAATTCAGACACTCTGTTCATCACCATCTTCTTTTCTGAATCGTTTTTGGCCACTATAGGTGTGGCTGGGTATACTCAGACATGAGTCCCTTTCTCACTGCACCATCAGGATTCAAGCAAGCCGGGCCGAAGACGGCTGAAATGCCAGAAACCGGTCCCCGGCAGCTTGTCTCCTTTCTGGTAAAGAATTGGCTTGGTAGTTTAGTCTGCCCTGTTCCCATGATGCACTGGGCCAGGGAGAGACTGATTTGCATATAGCCAGGTTCTGAGCTGGGATGGTGCAGTGGGATAAATAACGGCGATGGATCAAGCCCTGATCTTTGGACTGGGTAAGAGTGGTCTGCTCAATTCAGACACTCTGTTCATCACCACCCCCTTTTCTGAATCGTTTTTGGCCACTATAGGTGTGGCAGGGTATACTCAGACATGAGTCCCTTTCTCACTGCACCATCAGGATTCAAGCAAGCTGGGCCGAAGACGGCTGAAATGCCAGAAACCGGTCCCCGGTAGCTTGTCTGCTTTCTGGTAAAGAATTGGCTTGGTAGTTTAGTCTGCCCTGTTCCCATGATGCACTGGGCCAGGGACAGACTGATTTGCATATAGCCAGGTTCTGAGCTGGGATGGTGCAGTGAGATAAATAACGGTGATGGATCAAGCCCTGATCTTTGGACTGGGTAAGAGTGGTCTGCTCAATTCAGACACTCTGTTCATCACCACCCCCTTTTCTGAATCGTTTTTGGCCACTATAGGTGTGGCAGGGTATACTCAGACATGAGTCCCTTTCTCACTGCACCATCAGGATTCAAGCAAGCCGGGCCGAAGACGGCTGAAATGCCAGAAACCGGTCCCCGGTAGCTTGTCTCCTTTCTGGTAAAGAATTGGCTTGGTAGTTTAGTCTGCCCTGTTCCCATGAAGCACTGGGCCAGGGACAGACTGATTTGCATATAGCCAGGTTCTGAGCTGGGATGGTGCAGTGAGATAAATAACGGTGATGGATCAAGCCCTGATCTTTGGACTGGGTAAGAGTGGTCTGCTCAATTCAGACACTCTGTTCATCACCACCCCCTTTTCTGAATCGTTTTCGGCCACTATAGGTGTGGCAGGGGATACTCAGACATGAGTCCCTTTCTCACTGCACCATCAGGATTCAAGCAAGCCGGGCCGAAGACGGCTGAAATGCCAGAAACCGGTCCCCGGTAGCTTGTCTCCTTTCTGGTAAAGAATTGGCTTGGTAGTTTAGTCTGCCCTGTTCCCATGATGCACTGGGCCAGGGACAGACTGATTTGCATATAGCCAGGTTCTGAGCTGGGATGGTGCAGTGAGATAAATAACGGTGATGGATCAAGCCCTGATCTTTGGACTGGGTAAGAGTGGTTTGCTCAATTCAGACACTCTGTTCATCACCACCCCCTTTTCTGAATCGTTTTTGGCCACTATAGGTGTGGCAGGGTATACTCAGACATGAGTCCCTTTCTCACTGCACCATCAGGATTCAAGTAAGCCGGGCCGAAGACGGCTGAAATGCCAGAAACCGGTCCCCGGTAGCTTGTCTCCTTTCTGGTAAAGAATTGGCTTGGTAGTTTAGTCTGCCCTGTTCCCATGATGCACTGGGCCAGGGACAGACTGATTTGCATATAGCCAGGTTCTGAGCTGGGATGGTGCAGTGAGATAAATAACGGTGATGGATCAAGCCCTGATCCTTGGACTGGGTAAGAGTGGTCTGCTCAATTCAGACACTCTGTTCATCACCACCCCCTTTTCTGAATCGCTAATTCATTAAACAGCACTCTTTTTTGCACCAGCAACTTATGGGTCTGCTCTTTGTCATTTCGCATTGGCAGCGTGAGCTTTCCTGGAGCTTTCCTTGTGACGATTTCTTGGATATATATATATATATATATATCTCAAACAGCACTCCTGACCGCTTACGAAGCGCCAACTCAGCCGGCGCAGACCTCTTCCCAGTTGAATGAATTAGGCTCAAAAGTAAAACGCCATCACACCATCCGATAAAAGGAAGTGGAACATTTAATTTCAAAAGTGTAGAGCAAGTGCTCTCCTCGACGCGTTTCGCTCCGTGGGAGGAGCTTGGTCATATATATATATATATATATATGAGAAAATGGGAAAATTGACATGGACAATTTGAGTAATTTAGGACCAAACTTGCTTCCAAAGTGATAAAATATTTGGGCAAGAAAATAACATGTGCATGATATCTGAATCATTAACATTACAAGAACACCAATGTGAGGCAATGGTTTTATAAACTCTTGCAATAGATCTTGGATTAATAAAGAAATGATTATAGATAAAGTATAATGTCTGGGAGCATTTTCAGCTCTGGATGATTTTTGCAATTTGGGTCAAAATGTATCCCCTTAGGAAACAGGCCAAGAGATATTTAGATCCTTTTTCAAGGCTAGTTCTATGTCAGAGTTATGTAGAACAGAAGATGTATTCAAAAGAAATGTATAAAGAAATGGGGCTTTAGGATTAGATAATTAACATTGCTAAAATATTTTTCTTCTGAGGACTATGTCAGTGCATACTATCTAACAGTAGGGAACATTTAAGTCTTTCATTTGAGACAGAATTATAGAGTGATTAGTAACTATTGGGACATCAAGGGCCAGATGTAGGTAAATTCCACGATTCCTTAAAATTCCTTAATAACGAAACGCAAATTGAGATTCGTTAATAAGGAATACCTACCCATTCATTCCTCTGGGCTAGGAGGCCCATAGGAATGAATGGGAATGGGAAGATATTCACTATTTGCAATTCGTCATTAAAGAATCGCAAGTAGCGAGAGCTATTTCAAGAGTGCCAGGGTGTCAAAAGGACACCCTGTTGCACGCATGAAATGTGCATGTGTGCACATGTGGTGCACATGCATGCCCTAAGGGCATGAATGTGTGCCACATGGCACTATGAAAAAAAGCAAAAAAAGGGCTTTTGTACAGGAAATCGCTAATAACCACCAACTTGAAGTTGGTGGTAATTAGCGATTCGTTAAGCCTAAAGTGCACTTTCTTTTGTGCTACCTACGTTGCATTTAAGGAACCGCAATTAGTGATTCCTTAAATGCAAGAGCAAAATAAGGAATCGCAAATTTTGCCTTCCCTTATTTTGCTAGTAAGTTTAAACTCATCTACATTGCTCTCAGCCAAATACTGGTCAGTAACGCGAATTTCTGCGTTACCGCTTAGTATTTAGCCACCTACATCTGGCCCTTAATTCTTTCATCAAAGTCAACAAAAGGCATAGTAGTAGATTGCTGAACAAATGGATTGACTCACAAACCTTCTCTATTTCTCCAGGAAATGCCATAAAATGTATTTGTAGTTTATACACAGAGGATGAATGAATTAAGTTTTCTTTTGGAGATTTCCCATACTTCAAATAAGGATCAAGATGTTTGCAGTTAAATTTAAAAATAAAAGTAGAAAAGCAAGGTTGCCTAGCTGAAAAAGTAAATTAGTATTTAAATATAAAAGGGTGAATATAGGATTTTTCAATATCAATCCACAATAGAAAAAAAGGTGTACTAGTGGACTTCAGCCAAAATAAAACTTTATGATATAGAGGGAAGTCTGGAAATTTAACACCACCTACAGAGCAGTCTCTTTTAAGTTTTGCTAAAGGAAGTCTGAGTTGGTTAATATTCCCTAAATAGTTTGAGAGAAAATCATTCATTTTTTGAAGTGAGAGGAAGTAATACTAACCAGCAGCACAGAGATAAGGTACCAAATTACAGGAGAATGCATCATTTTAATTGAGTTGAGTCTACCCCATCAGGAGAGAAACAAGATGGTCCAGGTTTTGTTTAGAGTTCTAATTTTTGTATTGATTTTTAAGCTAATAATAACAGTTTCTTTAATTGACTTAGTAAACCATAAACCTAAATATTTCATTTTATAGGGAGCCCATAAAAATCAGAGGAATGAACATATGCTTGGTGCAAATTGTATTTAGTGGTAAATCTTCTGTTTTATCAGAATTCATTTTGTATCCGGAGACTAGAGAAAATTGTTGACTTTCTCTCAAAAGAGTAGGTAAAGAGGACTCCAGATCTGAGAGAAATAAAAGAATTTCATCTATAAATAGGTACCATTTTTATTGGTTCAAATCATAATTAAAATCATAATGAGAGAGGATTATCTATAATTTGTGACAAAATGGGTTCTAATGCTAAGATAAATAACAAAAGGGGACAAAGGACAGCCTTGACAAAATCTTCTATTGATCAAAAATTAAGGGGACATCTGTCCATTGACACAATTGCAGGTTCTTAGAAAACCATATGACAAAGAGATCATAGAAAATAACTCAGGTCCAAAGCCATACACTTCAAAAATGCAAAAGTGCATGTCTAATCAAACCTGTCAAATGCTTCAGTATCAATAATAGTATAGGCCGCAAGGGGTGTGTTGGAGATATTTGCTTTTGTTAAAATATTTGGGAATAGACGTGAGCTTTCAGATAATATCCTATCCTTAATAAAATAAAACAGACTATTATTTTCCAATAAGCTTAAATAAGAGTGGATCTAATCCCCGTGTCAACATATTTGCAAAGATTTTAAAGTCAATATTAACTAGTGGAATGTATCTATAATTTTTGCACAGTGAAGGGTCTTTACCATCTTTGAGAATAAGACAAATTATTGACTTGTGGATAATGCTTTTAGTAGAACCTCAAGAAAGAAGATGTTGATATAAATCTTATAATTTAGGGAACGAAATAATTGAAAAATGAGAATAAAACTCATTAGAAAAACCATCCAGACCAGACTATTTTTTAATACTGAAATTGATATATCATGTTCTAAGGATGAGAAGTCAACTTGGCAAATGGAAGGCTTCTGAACTGAGCTAAAAAATTATTGTGCATCTTAAGATTTAGAGGAGTATTCTGGAATGCATAGATGTTTGTAGAAGTTGGCAGATTCACATACAATTTCCTCATCTTTAAAAATAGGAGAGTCAAAGATATCTATCAAGACTGCATTTTCATTTGTTCTCTTTTGTGCTTAAGGTAATTCGCCAAAAGCTTACCAGATTTTTTTTACAATCATGAAATCTGGTGCTAGGTTTGAGAAGACAGACAGAGGCATTATCAGAAGAAGACTCATTAAAAGCTAACTTTGCCTTAACCAAATCCTCTAACACCTGTTCAGAATTGGATATGTAAATGCATGTTCTAAGGATTTTATTTTGCATAGGAGTAATTAAGAATCAGCGAGTATTTTCTTTTTTCTGTTTGAAGGCAAAATCCATTTTAAAACCTTGTGCTGATGCTTTAAGTTTCCCACAATTGGAGGATTCATGAATAAGAAAAAAGTCCATCATACATTTAGTAAAAGAGATATTATAGTGGGAATGTTCCAGTAAAGCATTGTTTAATCGCCAGAAATTGTGACTATGTTCATAAGAGATTAGATCAATATCTGTAATTACATTAGAGTGATCTGAAATCAATATGGATCCAATCTCAGAACTCGTTGAATATTGTAGTAAAGAGAGGCTGAGGAAAATAAAGTCTGGTCTGGAATCTGAATTATGAGCTTAAAAAAGGAATATTGTCTCAAAAGAAGATTACTAAGTCTCCAAGAGTCCTTATATGCAATTGGTCAAGGGTAGAACAAAACTGTTTGTGCACCTTATTCTGGAAAAAGTGCATATTAGAAACCCTATCTGGGTT